>NW_024082272.1:136877-227662 GCF_003009895.1 Hyaena hyaena
CCCCGCGTCGGGCTCTGTGCTGACTGCCAGCTCAGAGCCTGGAGCCTGTTTCAGTCTGTGACTCCCTCTCTCTCTGACCCTCCCCTGCTCACGCTGTCTCTCTCTCTCTCCTAGAAATAAATAAAAAAATATTTAAAATAAAATAAAATAAAATAAAATGAGTTTCTTGTAGACAGCATATAGATGGATTTTGGGTTTTTTTTTTTTTTATCCATTCTACTACCCTATGTCTTTTGATTGGAGCATTCAGCCCATTTACATTCATTGTTATGATTGAAATATGTGGGTTTAGAGTCTTTGTATCTTTTGTAGGGTTCATGTTTGTGGTGGTGTCTCTGGTATCTTTCTTCCTTGCAACCTTTCGTTCAGAGCGTTCCCCTCAGGATTTCTTGTAGGGCTGGCTTAGTGGTGACAAATTCTTTCCATTTCTGTTTACTTGCAAAGGTTTTTATCACTCCTTCATTTTGAATGACAGGCTTGCTGGATAGAGGAATCTTGGCTGCATATTTTTCCTGTTCATCACATTGAAGATCTCCTGCCATTCCTTTCTGGCCTGTCACGTTTCAGTAGAGAGGTCTGTCACCACTCTGACAGGTTTCCCTTTGTATGTTAGGGCCCTTTGCTCCCCAACTGCTTTCCAGATTTTCTTCTTGTCCATATATTTTGCCAGTTTCACTATGATATGCCGTGTAGAAGATCGATTCAAGTTACGTCTGAAGGGAGTCCTCTGAGCCTCTTGTATTTCAACATTGAATTCCTTCCCCAGGTCGGGGACATTCTCTGCTATCATTTGTTCTAGGACTCCCTCAGCACCTTTTCTTCTCTCTTCCTCTTCTGGGATTCCTATGACACGGATATTGTTACGTTTGACCATATCGCTGAGCTCTCTAACTCCTCTTTCCTGTTCCTGGATCAGTTTGTCTCTTTTGTTGTCAGCTTCTTGTTTTTTCTATAATGGTGTCTTCTAAATCATCTATTCTCCTTTCTGCCTCTTCATTCCGTGCATTGGAGACTTCTAATTTATTATGTATCTCGTCTATCGCATTTTTAAATTCTTCATGCCTATTTATATTCTCCATTTTGTCTGTAGCAATAGTTTCTTTGATGTCCCCTAACTTGTTTTCAAGCCCAGCTATTAATTTTTCCATTATTATTCTAAAGTCTTGTTCTTTTATGCTGCTGATATCTGTTTTGAGCAGTTCATTAGCTGTCATTTCTTCTTGGAGTTTCTTTGGAGGAGAGCTCTTGCGTTTCTTCATTTAGTTAGCTTTCTGGCTCTTGTTTGTTTTAAAGATCTGTTATGCTCTCTGTATCTATGAGTGCTGCTGTATCCAAGAAGACTCTTTGACTGTCCAGGGCCTATCCTTTCAGAGAGCTTTTTTGAATGCTATCTCCTGGTCTCTCTTTTTGGGACCATGGTTATTTTATTTTCTTCCTCGTAATGATATTTGGGACTCTCCACCTTGTGTATTCTGGCTTGTTTCTTGAGGTAGTCCTGGAAAAGAAAACAGACAGACAAACACACAGGGATCAGGAACACACAAACGCCCAGACTAATTCATGTAACATGCAAACTGAGAGGGAAAATGAAAAAGTTTAGAGAAAAGATGGAGGAGGGAGGGCAAATAATAGAGACTATAAAATACATAAAAAGGTCGAAAAGTAGAAAAGAAAAGGAAAAAAAGAAGAAAAGTGATGGACAAAGAACGGGTTAAAGCATATAACCGGATTTCCCAGCTACAGTTAAATAGCCGTGTGTATGCAGTGCTGGTTGAAGAGCATAGAGAAAGAGAGAAAAGACAGGGCGGGGATGAGGCAAAATTGGATATAGAATGAACAGGCAGAAGGGATAAGAAGCTTTTTTCATAGAGGTAAAGGGTAGAATAGGGTTGGATAGGGGAGAGAAGGACGCTGGTATTATCCAGAGAGACTATATAGTCTCATAACTCCTGAGAGAAAGAGATGAAAATGTCTGTAGGTGTAGAATTTACATCTACGGAATGGACTAGTTGTGATTGTTTCAGCAAGCCGGTGACCGGAGTTAATCAGGTCAGTGTTCTGGGGAAAAAAGAAAAAAAAGAGAAACAAAAAAGGGTGAGGAAGGCAGCTCTCAAGCAGGGATGTGTGTGGGGTGATCCAATGCCTCACGCGGGAGTTCTGCCTTGGCGTTTGCGGGAAGGAGAGTGGCGGTGCCCCAGTCCCTTCTTGAACCAAGCGCTGCACCTCGCTCTTTTGGGCGTGTAAACTCCCTGTACTGGGGGCACAGCCAAAGTTGCTTGCACTCTTCAACTCAGGCCGGTCCCAATCTGCAGATCCCAGTCCGCGCGCCCCGCTGAAATTGCCTTAGACACAACTTCCCAGGCAACCCCCTTCGGGCAATTCCAGGCCTCTTTCCTAGCTATGTGGGTGGCGTCAGAATTGATGCTTCCTTCTCTGGGTTGGGCTGGCGAGCATGGACGGGGGCTTGCCTGCCGGGTGCGCGGAGCCCGCTGGAATGAGGATAACCAGGTCTCGTCCCCCAAAACAGGAACTCCCGGGCAAACCTCCCAGTTTTTAGCTCTTTGTCTTCCCTCTAGATTTCCCGCTTGCCAAGGGCGCGGACGCCCGTTGTCCACGCGCGGCTCTTCCAGGGGCCCAAGACCGCCGGGATGACAATGGCGGCAGGCGCGTCACTACTCTAGAAGTCCAGCCAGCCAGGAGCAAGCACAAAGAAGCAGTTTGTGCGCTCAGCCCCTCCGGGACCAGTTGGCGCGATGGGACCTGGCGTGCAGGTATTTGGCGCGCAGGGTCTTTCTATGCCCCGAGCAGAGGTTTTTTCACCGAGCGGAGGTTTTTCTGTTTCAGACTCTCCCTTTTTCCCCTCTCACTCCCCGCAGTGGGGGATCGCCTCTGATCCTGGAGTCTCCGATCCCTGCCCGATTTTATCTTCCCCAGTTCGCACTCATGTTAGAAGGCTTTCTCAGTGAATTCTGCATCCTTTTTCTCCCAATCTCTCAGGTTTCGTAAGTTTTCCAATGGCTTCAGATCTTTTCCGTGTAAGGTATGGGTGCGAGTGCAAGTATGAAGCTCCTTACTTCTCCGCCATCTTGCCCCTCCCATGTGATTCACTTTAAAGGCATTGATTCAAATACGAGTCATAAATGGGATGCTGGCGAGATGTGAACGTAAAACAATTAAATTATCACCTACAGTCACCTAATGTACCCGTGGAAGGTGAAAGCTTTAACACTGTTTTTTAAAAAGTTTTAATTCCGGTTAGTTAACATACATTCATTTCAAGCATACAATACATAGTTGAATACTTCCATACATCTCCCTGTGCTCATCATGACAAGAGCAGTCCTAAATCATCATCACCTCTTTAACCCATCCCCTACCTCCCTCCCCTCTGATAACCATCAGTTTGTTCTCTATAGTTGTCTATTGCTTGGTTTCTCTCTCTCTCTCTCTCTCCTTTCTTTCCCTTTGTTTGTTTTGTTTCTTAAACACGAAATCGTAACCTGAGCTGAAGTCGGACGCTTCACTGACTGAGCCACCTGGCATCTGAGAAAATAAATTTTTAAGTTAAAACTACCTAAAAATTAAGAACTTCCATTCATTGGAAGACATCATACAGAAAATAAATTTAAGCTTCATAGTTAAAGAAGATTTTTACTATACTTATAATATTTACATAGTAGAAGACATTTGCAATCGAAATACAAAATTGTTTTATCTACTATATTAGATAACTCTTATGAATCAAACAAAAACCAAAGAACTAACTCAACAAAAATATGGACCAAGTATCTGAATATGCCCATCACAAAATGCTGTGCTCAAGTGAGCAATAAATATGACAAGGAGCTTAATAGTATTTGTCATGAGGAAAATGTCAATTAAAGTCACAGTAAGGTATCAACACACACTCATCAGAATGGCAAAGATGGGTAAAATTGGCAACAAAGTATTGACCAGTATGGTAAAAAAACTGGCATTCTCACACACTTTGGGCTGGACTATCTACTATCTATGGAATTATTTACTCAAGCTGACCTATGCATATTCCACGGTTTAGTAATTCTCTTCATGAGTATATCTCAAACAATATCCACTAGTCACTAAAAGACTAAAAGTATAAGGGTGTTCAAAGCAGCATCATTTGCATTAGTCAGACAGAGGCATAATCTGAATGTCCATCAAAATAGAATGATTGGAGGGCACCTGGGTGGCTCAGTCAGTTAAGCATCTGATTTCGGCTAAGGTCATGAACTCATGGTCTGTGGGTTTGAGCCCTGTGTCAGGCTCTGTGCTGACAGCTCAGAGCCTGGAGCCTGCTTCAGATTCTGTGTCTCTCTCTCTCTGCCCCTCCCCCATTCGTACTCTGTCTTTCTCAAAATTAAATTAGCATTTAAAAAATAGAGTAATTGTTATAGAGCATGAAAAATGCTATGGCAAGTATCTGAAAGGTACAATCGGAAGCCGAAATCAGAAAGGAAAATGTTTTTATATTTTAAAATAATCAACATAATAAAAACTAATAGAAAAATCAAAGCAATTCAAAGAGGAAGTATATTTTGTGACATGTGAAAATTATACAAGATTCAAATTTCCGTGTTTAGTTTCAGTGAAACACAGCCAAGTTCTATTGTTTGTATATCGTGGGCAATGTTTTTGTACAACAAATACAGAATGGAGTACTTGCGATGCAGATTGTATGGCTAACAATGTCAACTTTTTGACTCTCATGCTCTTTGCATAAACATTTTTCCAACTGCCTCCAATAAGTCAATGAACTCTTGCTAAGTGTTATATCATGAAAGAGTCTTGCAACCATGATGTGGAACAAGGAAAGCATGATGCAAAGAATATATAAAAATTGCATGATCTTATTTCTAGAAAAATGTTTAAATGGGCTAAATTAACCTCAGTGACAAAAATCCAAATAATGATTGCCTTTGGTATGGGAATGTTTGATGGAATGTGAAATTATCAGGATGAATGATTATGTCTTCATTTCTTTCATGTCTCCCAATGCTTTACGTAGGTCATGTAACTCATAACAATCCATTCATTGATACTCATTATAGGTCATGAATAACAGGAAAAGAGTGAGAATAATCAGAAAAGATCATGAAGGAGGCAGAAAATGATCATTCAGTAGGAAGCCCTAAAAGGTAAAAAAAAAAAAAAAGTAAAGACATAAAATAGTAAAGAGTAATGTAATTTACTCACCCATGCAATAAGTTAGAATATTAAGAATGATGGAGATAATTAATATTATCAATAATATCAACATTCTATACGTCTTACACTTGTCCATGATAACTGAAAAAAAAAATTAAATTTAGAAACAGGTAAAAGAAAGACTAAATTAGCATTCATAATCATAACTAATAAATTTCTTTTGGGCAGTTTTTCTGGTATTTCACAGGATGTCACAAACATACTGTTTCTGTGTGTCATATGGAAAAAAAAACCGATCTTGCTCTTTTTGAAATTTCTCAGGTTGCTTACATTCAACCTAAATCTTACCATGAATTTTACTTGCCTAGATGAATGGATCAAATACATAGAATTCTTCAGGGTAGAATTTCTTTAGGCATGGAACCATCTCCAGGGCCTTTAGTATCCTTCTTCATGGTGCAATATCAGCACATCCTAACACTCATTAAATATTTCTAAGAAAATCTACTTTCTAACTAACGAAAAGTTTATTTTAAAGTTTAGCTAGCATAGCATATTTGAAAGTTCATAAAGATTTTGAATTGAGCTTTTTGCTAGAAACACGCAAAGGGAACTTGGACAAAACTTTTTTTTTTTTTTTTTAGGAGATAGAGAGAGACAGCGTGAGCAAGGGAGGGTCAGAGAGAGAGGGAGATACAGACTCCAAAACAGGCTCCAGTCTCTGCGCTGGCAGTCAGCACAGAGCCCGACGCGGGACTCGAACCCACGAACCGTGAGATCACGACCCAAGCGAAAGTCGGACGCCCAACCGACTAAGCCACCCAGGCGCCCCAACTTTTTTTTTTTTTCTGGTCTGATATTTCCTCATCTGCTAAGTCAGTAGAACAGAATAAATTCTTTATGAGGAATTGCTTTTTTTGATGAGTGCCCATGTGGGGAAAAATGGTATCTATGTTTTTTGAAATAAAACACTTGTATTATTTTATATGATTATAAAGTATCCATCCTTATTGTAAAGTTTTATTAAATTCTAAAAATTACAAGTATTTTAATAGAGACGGGCATTCTTAGTGAGGGCATTTATCATTCCTATCTTTTTCACCTAGTGAGGAACTGGTCTTTTGTTGAATAATTGTTTTTCCTTTGTAGATGTATGAAAGAGATTAAGTTTAATGCACATATAAATTTATACTACTTAGAAATAACCAGCATTATCTTTTGGGTTAACATTCTTCTTCCATAGTTTCACACATATAATGTCTCCCACAAATACATGATTTTAAATGAGTACAATCATCAGGTACTCACTGTTTTATATTCTAATGTTTTCAGTTAACAATTTGTTCTTCTCCTGTGTGGTAGACTATTAAGAGTGGCCCCCGGTGAATCATGCCCCCCTACCCAGTCCACTGCCGATTTGCTAATCCTCTCATCAAGAGATATACTGTGTCTTCCAACACTTGAATGTGAATTGCCTTGTGCTTTGCTTTAACCAAGACTGTGGTAGAAGAGACACTGAAACTTTAAAGCCCAGGCCTTAAGAGACCGTATAATTTCTACTGTCACAGTTCTGGAGCCCAGCATCACATAGGGACAGAAGCCACCCCTATGGAATCTATCCATATTACTAAACCATAAGCAACACAACGATGGTCTTCAATCACTGAAATTTGGAGGTGGTTGTTCACTCAGAGCAATGGCTAAGTTCATACATCAAGTAAAAGAATAATTTGACATGATAATCTTATTTATTTATTTGTCTATCTAACTATTTTATGGGATTTTTTAAATGTTTATTTTTGAGAGAGAGAGAGAGAGAGAAAGAGAGAGAGAGAGACTGCACAAGCAGGAGAGGGGCAGAGAGAGGGGGAGACAGAATCCGAAGCAGGCTCCAGGCTCTGACCTGTTGGCACAGAGCCCAATGTGGGGCTCAAACTCACAAACTGGAGATCATGACCTGAGCGAAGTTGGACGCTAAACTGACTGAGCCACCCAGGTGCCCCTTTTAACAGAATAGTTCTACTGGCTGATAATTCTTTCACGTAGTTATGCTGTTTAAAAAAATTAAAGTCTTCTTCTGATGGGTATTTAAGTTGTCCCACACTTTTTAGTTTTAACCAAAACTAGCATGAGTGTAGTTTAATATCTCACATTCTTGTCTAATTAAGTTAAGACAAAAATTTCAAAAATAAACAAATTGCCCTATATCTATTAGATGTTCTTCCCAAAGTATTGCAGTAATCTACATTATCCTGAATAACATACGAAGATATTGGTACTCATAAAAATTCACAATAAAGTAATTTTTTTAAGTACTGTAAGGAGGGAGAGGGAATGCAGCAAAGAGAAATCTATCTTTATTTCTGGGCCACCAAACTGTTATTATTTGAACTCTGTGAGAACTATCATTGGGAATCATGTCTAACTTTATGTATTTCTTTCTATTTAAAAAAAATTCTTTAATGTTTATTTATTTTTGAGATAGAGAGATACAGAGTGTGAGCAGGGGAGGGTCAGAGAGAGAGAGAGACAGACAGACAGACAGACAGAATTCCAAATTAGGCTCCAGGCTCCGAGCTCTCAGCACAGAGCCCCACACGGGACTCAATCCCGTGAACTGTGAAATCATGACCTAAGCTGAAGTTGGCTGCTCAGCCAACTGAGCCACCCAGGTGCCCCTAACTTTGTGTATTTCTGCCACATTTCTGAAAAGTCTTGTCAGTAATTATGCATTTCTTCTGAGCATCCAGAATTTCAAAATCTACGCAATCAGCATGGACGTAGTATCTGCGATGCATCACTTTTAAACCCACATTGTGTTTATTTTTTTCTTCATTCTTTGACAAATATTTAGTAATCACTTACTATGTGCTTGTTTCCATAAATTTAACAGTAACTCCCCCCTAAAAAAAGATATACACAACCTATGCCCTCCTGGAACATAGTTGGTGGAAAAGACTCAATAAACTGATAAAAATGAATTATTTAAAAGTTACAAGTTGCATCAAGTGCAGGAAGGCAATAAACAGGGTGCTCTGAGAAAAGGGAAAATGACAGTGAGAGATAGTCAGGAGCGCCAATTTGTGGAAATGACATTAACACAGACACATAAAACATCAGCAGTGGCCACTTATGTAAAATAAACCAGAGAGAACATTTTAAGCAAAGAGAACAGCAAATACAAGGAACTTGATTCAGGAAAGAATTGAAAAGAATGTGGCCAAGTACAAGTGTGATAAGGTACGAAGTAGCAGAGAACAGCAACTAGTTTAGAAGTGAAATGATGCTAAGTTTTAAAAGCCCTGAGAAAGAACTTGAGTTTCTTCAAAGTATAACAGGAAACCACTGAATTGTTTTAGGTGGATGTTTGGTATTGCCAAATTTATGTTTTTAAAGTTGTCTATGACTCGTGAGCAAAGAGACTACTTAGGGAGCTCTAACATTAATAAATCAAATTATAGTGATCTCTTAAACATCACCATAAGATGTGGTGTGCTACAGTGGAGATAGAAGAAAAAATGGAGCTCTTTGGAGGTCTCTGGTATCCTTGGTAGAATGCTTTCAGAGTGACACAGAAGAACATTAGACGGCTGAAAGTAAGGAAGTGAAATCAGTACGTAGACTCCGAAAACTTGGGCGGTGTGTAGAGTAAGTAGAGAGGTAGGTAGTTAGAAGTGAGTGGTTGTTTGAGGATTTTTTGTAAAAAGGATATTCCACATAATGTTTCCATGAATTTGGGTTTGGTTAATATGGAAGGGATACGTTGCTAATGCAGGCAGAGGGAGGGAGTAATTAAATTCAAAAGAATTCTTGGGGCACCTGGGAAGATCAGTCAGTTGAACGTCCTACGCTTGATTTCAGCTCAGGTTATGACCTCACGGTTTGTGAAATCGAGTCCCGCCTCAGGCTCTATGCTGACAGCACAGGCTGCTTGCGATTCTCTCTCTCTCTCTCTCTCTCTGCCTCTCCTTGGCGTGCTCTCTCTTTTTCTCTAAAAAATAAATAAATAAACATTTATAAAAAAAAGAATTCTTGCAGAGGACAGAGGGGTTTTGATCTGAAGTATAAATGAAGGGGAGATTCCTGGGTATGAGAAATGACCCTATATCCAGTGTAGCAAAGTCAAAAAGAGAAGAAAAAAAACTTATATCTGTTTTTTCAACTTTTTGGTTCTGGTGCCTCAGTTCAGAACTCGAGTCCACACTCTTTCTAATGGGGTTTTAATCACCTTTCAAGTACCCACATTATTAATTTCTCTAAAAAGGAGTAGTTTTCTCCTTTTTCTATGTCACCAATTAAATCAATATGTCATTATGACATTCTATTTGTCTAGGAATTGGCAGAGTGGGCAAAAGAGGATCAGGTTAAAAATCTTGATAAAAATTTTATAGTCTATAAGCATTTTCTTACCTATTGTGAGCCTATTATCTCTTTATCCGTTAAATAACACTGTCTCTCTTTTTTATTTTTTTTAATGTTTATTTATTTTTGAGAGAAAGAGAGAGAGAGCATGAGCAGGGAAGGATCAGAGAGAGAGGGAGACACAGAATCCGAAGCAGGCTCCAGGCTCCGAGCTGTCAGCACAGAACCTGTTGCGGGGCTCGAACCCACGAACTGTGAACCTGAGTGGAGGCCGTACGCTCAATCGACTGAGCTACCCAGGTGCCCTTGTCTCTCTTTTCTTAAATTAAAGAATATATATGTGATGTGTTTTCAGACTGTCAGGCTTATAATAGTGATTAAATAAAAGAAAGCTTGTGTTATTTTTTTTCTTGTGTTATAGCTCTCTTGTCTTTCCATAGTTTACTTATTGTATGTGAAGATTATTTACAACAATATATTTTTTAAAATATTTTTTTATTTATTTCTAGGAGAGAGAGAGAGAGAGAGAGAGAGAGAGAGACAGCGTGGGCAGGGGAGGATCAGAGAGAGAGGGAGACACAGACTCTGAAGCAGGCTCCAGGCTCTGAGCTGGCAGTCAGCACAGAGCCCGACGCGGGGCTCGAACCCACGAACTGCGAGATCATGACCTAAGCAAAAGCCGGACGCTTAACCGACTAAGCCACCCAGGCGCCCCTATTTACAGTAATATTAAGTGAAATTCTTAAATGTAATTTTTCTACTTATTATTTTAAGTAGGTAGCCAGGCTCTTTGGAATCCTTTCCTCCACAATGTTTGTTGAAAGAAACCAAAAGCTGCTTGAAATCAATGACCCTTCGTTTAAAAAAAAAAAAATCTAGGCTTATTAACTGGCTGAATCTAAGAATCATGGAGGGGTTTTAAAATACCTCTGAAGCCAACACAAAGGAAGAAGGGCATGTACTTCCTGACAATGTTAGATATGCTAATTTGCATTACGAAACAGCAAGAGTCCTTTCCCTGGCTGATGGTGGGATATAACTGCTCACAAATAATCCGAGAAGAGAGATGTCTGAAGACTCTGGGTGCTTCCATGTTGCCTAAAGTTAGGAAAGTTCATATAATCCTGGAAACACCTCTCTCTCTCACACACACACTCTCTCAGTACCACCAAATGGAAGAGATTAAATGTCCTGCCTGCTCAGTGGGTGGGGATGTGGCGTGGCACTTCGTTTGAGTTAAGAAACTAATGAATTAGACATTTATCGCACTTCTGAATACACAGGTATGTACTTAAGTATGCTACATGTTTACTCTCTATGTAATCTGTCCATTTCCTGGGCCCTAAAATCTAGTTTTAGTTCCTTCTCTCTATTCCTATACTCAATAATCAATACCTGTATGCTGCACAGGTTATCCAAAAAAACAGAAAAACCTGAAAATCTGCTTTCCCACTATGAATTTAGTATTGAGAGATGAATTTCAAAGAAATTGCTCATAATGCATTCCACAAAAAAAAAAAATGTAAGAAACATGACATCCCAGGAAAACTCAGTAAAAACCTGTGTAGTTAATAATGCAGCTAACATAGTTCTACACTCATCCCTATTGTGGTCTAAACAGCTAAGGATTCCAGTTACTTTCCCCATAGAAAATTTCACTGACTCAAATAATTCCTTTCAGTTTCTGACTCTGATCTCCGTGCTGGGTTCGTCTATGATTTTCTCCAAAGAGAGATAAGAGGAAAGACCCAGGGTGACCAGTGAATTTAAAAAACAAATAAAATATTCTTTTTCCTAGTTGACAGCTATAGAAAGAAATCATAAATTATCAACAAGCAGAAAGAATAAAAGAAAAGAAAACTTTAAAAATAAATAAAATGTTTAGAAATAAGTTGTATCACACACTAAATTAACAATGGTGTTCAGAAGTTCAAAATATGTATCTCTACATGTCAAATATATGTATAATATTATTTAGTAAGTTACAGAATATGCATCATATATAAAATTTATTTATATATAAAATATATAAATTCACACTGTTTGAGATGTAAGGTAGAAATTAACACTGATATTATGAGTGACTAGAAAGCTTTCTGAAAACTTTTGGTTCTGATATTTTCTTGTGATCAGCTAATATTTGATTCCATTGTTCCCAGCCCTCTTTGATCTCAGAGAGAGTTATTAAATTGTCAAAAAAAAGGAGTAATAAAGTATTTATGCATTCTAATATTAACTGTAGCAACAATAACTTTTGACTGTTGCATATGCTCCTAGATTGAGAAGAAATTAAATGGCAAATGTTTAAAACCCACCATAGTTTCTAAATCATCAATTGTTGTATTTAATGCATTTTAGTTTCATTATCTATCTTCTTCACTGTTACTATGACCCCTGTTGAAATAACTTTGAAAGATTTTTCTGCTAGATTTAGAGTTTAGATCTTACATATTCTGAACTTGCTATTCAGTACATCCAAAGCTACCTGGTTGTTTTCTAGTTTCTAGTTTTTTTTAAGTACATTTTCTTTCCTTTTCTTGTGTAAGGTTCCCAGAGACATCTCAAGGGCGTCCGAGTACTAGCAATTGTTTTAATAAGAGTAGGAGAAGGACATACTCTTTCTGCTATTAAGTACCTCTAGAGTCTAATATATCTGGACTCCACTCACTGTCCATAAACAATCTTTTAAAACATTAGACAAATTGGCCAGATTTTTCCTATCGTGTCTGCATTCTGCACGCTAAATGTGGATGTGGATCAAACTGAACATTTTCTCCAGTATTGGTTTTATGAAATACTTAGTAAAAGTGAAATTAAATCTTGAACGGTTTGAAGCTGTGGTTAATCCCTCTCCACTATCAGTTCAGATACGATAAGTAAATCTCCATCTAGAAGCCCATTGCCAGTCTGAATTTTGGTGTCACAATTTTCATTCTATGGAGACGTTAACTCACAAAAGGATTTTTCTGCCTTGATGGAAAAGAAAAGACAACAAACCCATACTCTTGAAGGCTTTGGTTTAACACTACATGTCAGAATTTTCATAAATAACCCTCATTCTGAACAATTTTAAATGTCCTTACCTTGCCTCCTTTCATTAATTCCTTGGTTGATTTCAATAGACTGGGTAACGACAGGACTTTGCGTCATGTTTTCCAAAATCTCTCTTCAGAGCTTTAAATTTAATGTGAAAATATTATTTATTTCTTTTAGAGCAGCTTCAACCTAGAGTTACTCTACTTTGGAAAAACAAAATGAAAGTAACAGTCCATCTATAATTGAGTCATAAGACTGTCTTCTGACCACAATTTCTTCCTGTAAACACACACAGACACACACACCCATTGCTGGAGAGAAGGAGGAAGTGGACTAAACAGTAAAGAAATAACACACTCATAGAATCTGACTTTCTCAACAGGGGATCTCCATCTAAACCATCGAACAAAAAACATTCAAGAGGTTATTTTTTCAGTTTTTTTCAAGAGTAGCACTTAACTAGCGTCCTTGCAGGGCCATAGGGGATAAGAATGTTAATCAATTAAAATCAATTAAATCAATTAATCAATTAAAATCAATTAAAATTTAAGACAGGTCTCAATGATCATGTGTTTAGAAAGACTGTCTTAAAGGTGATGAGATTAAAGATAAGAAAGCTGTGTTTCAAATTGGTTACTGAAATGAGAACAAAAACAGGGTTTTCTTTCTCAAAGGCAATCAAGCTGACGGACATGCCCACACACTCCCGACACAGAACAAAAAGAAAAATAAAGGAAAATCAAGTTAAGAGGCATTCAGAACGTTCGCATCAAAATCGAACATTGGTGATGCTAGTAGGTTAGTATTAGGTTAGTAGGAAAAAATTTCCTTCTCAAAACAGACCTCATCTGAAAATTTTCAACTGATTGTTTATTCTCTTTCAATAAATATATTAACAAACTCAGAGAAACAGCTGACGTCCTCCACGCTGTTGATGTTTCAGGATTAACACCACATTTGTTTGGACAGGTACGCTGTGAAGCAAAAAGGGATTGAGAACAGAAAGGAAAGTAGAGTACAAAGAAATGAAAAGGGGGGAAAATGGGAAGAGAATAATCCTGCTTCACACAGGATTAAACTCTTCTGGATGGCCTTAAATATATAGCTCTGCTCCTTTCTATCGGCTCCGAAACAAAATTACGCAAAATGAAATGCAGTAACAAAATGGTTCCTCCATTTTGGGACAGAATGAAGACTGCCAGTTTGGGGAGAATCAAACATAATCTATCTCATCACCAAAATATTCTACCTGTAGGTCTATTAGAAATGCATATAGGGGAGAATATAGGGATTGCACTATCATGGCTAGTGAAATTTAGTTTTTGTTCCTAAAGAGAAACAGTCAAGATACAAATTTGACTCAAAATATAAAACATTTCCAGCACCATAATATGTACGGTGATGTACCTTTGCAGTTCTTTCTAGGACCGAGGCAGCCACTAACCTACCATCAACAGAGATGAGTTTTGCTGGATTTAGAATTTTATATAAATAGAATCACACAGTGTGCACTCTTGTGATTCTAGTATCTTTTGTACAGTATAATGTTTTTGAGAAGTTCATTCCTTTTCATTGTTGAGGAGAATTTCATTGTGTGAATATATACTAATTTGCTTATCAATTACCCCATGTGGTTATCTCCACTTTTGACAATCATAAATAAAACCAGCAACAATATTTCTGGGAAGCTTTTTGTGGACATTTATTTTCTAATCTTTCAAGGAAATACCTTAAAAACGTTTTTTTAAGGTTAATTTATTTATTTTGAGAGAGACAGAGTGAGGGAGGGGGAGAGAGAGAGGGAGAGACAGGATGGGAGAGAGAATCCTAAGGAGACTAGGTACTGTTATCCCAGAACCCGATGTGGGGCTCGACCTCATGAAACCTTGCGATCATGACCCCAGGCGGGATCAAAAGTCAGATGCTTAACCGACTGAGCCACCCAGGTGCCCCTTAAGGAAATACCTTGTAGTGGAATTGCTAGGTCATATAGAAAATATCATAAAATATTTGTATCTCTCCCTCTTTTCGTGTGATAAGAACACAACATGGCATCTGGGAAGTAATGGATATGTCTATTACCTTGATCGTGGTGAATGGTATCATGGGTGTTTCCATAGGTCCAAACTCATCAAACTGTACACATTAAATATGTATGGATTTTTTTGTATGTATATTATACTTTGATAAAGCTGTTTTTTAAAAGAAAATATGGGGCGCCTGGGTGGCTTAGTCGGTTAAGCGTCCGGCTTTCGCTTAGGTCATGATCTCGCGGTTCGTGGGTTCGAGCCCCGCGTCCGGCTCTGTCCTGACTGCCAGCTCAGAGCCTGGAGCCTGCTTCAGATTCTGTGTCTCCCTCTCTCTCTGACCCTCCCCTGCTCACGCTGTCTCTCTCTCTCTCTCTCTCCTAGAAATAAATAAAACATTTAAAAAAAATAAAAAGAAAATATATGTTTAATTTTTATAAACATATAATATCTTCCACGGAGTTTGTACTATTCATTCTATTAATGTACAACAGTTGCAGTTGTTCTTTATCGACAACACCATTTGATGCAGTCAGTCTTTTTGATTTTCATCATCTAATATCTAAATATAGTTTTCTGGTGATATCTAATTATAATTTGAATTTGCATATCTCTGAAGCCCTGTTGAGCATTTTCCCATATGCTTACAGCCACTAATATATCTTTTTTGGTGAATTCTTTATTCAAATATTTTGCCAATTTTTATAGGATTATTTGCCTTCTTTTTAGTGAGCTGTAAGATATATATGTCTTATATCCATTAGATCTTACATCTCACTAAAAAGAAGGCAAATAATCCCATAAAATATATATAATAAATTGTAAAATGGTATTTAAACAATATGGAAACAATTCTTTTGCCATATATATAAAGCATATATATATATATATACACTTTCCACCATTTGTAATGTCTTTTCACAAAATCTTTCTCAAAAACCTTGAAAAAATCTTGAATCCTCTAAATGTTGAGCTCTGTAGACCTTTGAAAGTGGCATAGTCTCTGTTGTCTCTGTTGCTAAAGTCTAGAGTTTCTCCTTGCTTAAAGATGTCGTCAAAGCATCTACACAGCCTCCTTGTGATGATCCTTTCCTTCCCTTACTTACCATAAAACCAATAACTAAGATTAACTGTTACCCTTGACACTCAGGAGAAATTCAGATCTAACCAATATATAATGACAACCTAGAGAGTACACAGTGGGATTGGATTCCAATGGTGCTAGATCAGGAAAGACAACGCTGGATGAGGGAAATTTTATCAACAACGGTGGACATTACATTTAATAACTTGACAAAATATTGTGCTGAAAACTGCCGAAATAACTCAAAGAAGATTGGGGAAAGCAACGGGTCATGCTAAGCAGAGTAAAATGCCAGAATTGCTATGGGAGATAGTTGAAGAGAAGATAAAAATACAAAAATACTTAGAACAGTTGGCATTCCATAGCTGATGTGCTCTGCATGGGACAGAAAATTCACCAAATGTTCTATGGGATGGTGTTATGGGCACCCTCTTAAAGCAATAAAAACATAAGCGTCATGAGGAAGCTTAAGGATTTCCTTTCTAAGCCAAGGATTGCAATAGTAGATGTCTTCACAGAATTGGATTTACAGATAGCACTGAGACTGATAGGACATTGGCATCATAAAGGTCAAATGGCATAGCTCAACTCTAAAACATGGTTGATACAATATCGTAATGAAGGTTGAGTTTGGGCTAGCATCTAGACTACTGACCAAGAGAAAGTTATAGAGATATTAATGTTCCTGAGGTAAGACAGACTGATAGCTAAAAATGATATTTTTACTTATGAGCTGGTCTTTAACCCGGTGCTACAGAGAAATAAAAAAGAAAAAAGCCCTAGATTATGCAATTCTGATTTCTGTGATATAATAACCCCCTCTTGGTTGATTTCAAGCTACCAATGGGATGTCACTAAACAACAAAGTTGGAAAGAGATGTGCAGTAGTTTATAGTTATATAGTTCTTTCTATGATACATAGTAGATGTAAAAATTTTCATGGGTAGATAATGGTAAAATATAGTAATTTAAAAAACCCAGAAATTGATTTATACTAGATATCTATTGTCTTTGTTTTAATATAATTTATTTAATTTTAGGTTTATATATTTTATTTTTTTATTTTACTTTATTGAGAGAGTATGAGTGGGAGAAAGGGGAAGAAAGAAAGAATCTCTTTTAAAAAAAATTTTAACTTAAAATTTTTTAAAGTTTATTTTTGAGAGAGAGAGAGAGACAGAGTGTGAGCAGGGGAGGAGCACAGGGAGATGAAGACACAAAATCCAAAGCAGGCTCCAGGCTCTGAGCTATCAGCATAATGTAAGACTCGAATTCACAAGCCGCTAGATCATGACCTGAGCTGAAGTGGGACGCTTAATGGACTGAGCCACCCAGGCACCCCAAGACAGAGAATCTTAAGCAGACTCCACACCTAGCATAAATCCCGATTTGGGGCTCAATACCATGACCCTGGGATCATGATTTGAGCCAAAATCAAGAGTCAAACGCTCAGCTGACTGAGCCGCTCAGACATCTGATAATGTAATTTTTAATAACAATATTTAATTGGCTCACAAGATCTTGAAAATTTAACAGTCAGGTCTTGCAAGCACACCACTGGGTTTTGCTCTCAAAACCTACAATAAAAATAAATAAAAAATGGATGATCACTTGGCTAAGGGAAACCATCCCCCAAAGTTATAAACTATTACCTCATCCTACTTCTGCCTGAGCCAGCTTTCTTTTTTTTTTTCAAATAGTTTATTGTCAAATTAGTTTCCACATAACACCCAGTGCTCATCCCCACAAGTGCCTTCCTCCATGCCCATCTCCTCCCAACCCCCCACATCCATCAGTCTTCAGTTTTTGTCAGCATTCAAGAGTCTCTCATGGTTTGCCTCTCTCCCTTTCCCCCACCATTTCCCCCCTTCTTTTCCCCCTCGTTCCTCAGTTAAGTTCCTCCTAATCCTCTTATATGTGCAAACATATGATATTTGTCCTTTTCTGCCTGACTTATTTCACTCAGCATAACACCCTCAAGGTCCATCCATGTTGCTACACATGGCCAGATTTCATTGTTTCTCATTGCCATGTAGTATTCCATGGTATAGATAAATCACAGCTTTCTGACTTAGGACCCAGTTTTTAAAGGAAAAGGCAAGTCCTCAGAGAGAAGACCCCTTCAATACCATGGCTAGTATAAATCATAATGCTTCCCTCAATCCAATGCCAAAGGGATTTAGATTAGGGATTTATTTTCTCACACTGCCATTTCGAAACTCTTTTTTTAAAAAAATTTATTTCTAGGAGAGAGAGAGAGACAGCGTGAGCAGGGGAGGGTCAGAGAGAGAGGGAGACACAGACTCTGAAATAGGCTCCAGGCTCTGAGCTGGCAGTCAGCACAGAGCCCGACGCGGGGCTCGAACCCACGAACTGCGAGATCATGACCTAAGCGAAAGCCGGACGCTTAACCGACTAAGCCACCCAGGCGCCCCTCACACTGCCATTTCAAAATACCAGCAGCTTGGTGGTAGTTCTAAATAATAGAAATTAATTTTCTCACAGTTTTGGGGTCTGGTAGTCCAAGATCAAAGTACTAAAGAATTGATGTCTGATGAAACCTCACTTTCTACCCTGCAAATGGCTGTTTTTTCACTGTTTTCTCATTGGTGTCTTATCCTTTTTTATAAAAACATCAGTCGGGGCCATCTGTGCGGCTTACTTACATGCCTGACTTTGTCTCAGGTCATGATCTCGCGGTTTGTGGGTTGGAGCCTCTCATTGAGGTTGGTGCTGACAGCTCGGAGCCTGGAGCCTGCTTTGGATTCTGTGCCTTCCTTTCTCTCTGCCCCTCCCCTGATCACACTCTGTCTCTCTGTCTCTTCCATCCTCTGGCCCTTCCAACTGCATATCTTTCTTACATGTTAAATACATTCATCTCATCCCAATAGCCTCAAGTCAACCTATCCTGCATCATTTCCAAGTCCAAAGTCTTATCTAAATTATGTCTGGTGAACCTCCAAGTGTGATTCATGCCAAGACAAAACAACCTTCTAGCTGTGAAACTGAAACCAGAGAAGTTCTATACTCATAAGATACGATGGTAGAAGGAGTGCCAGAGGCCGGGTCCAGCAGGTCCAGGGGTCCCTGAAGGATGGACGGTGTCAGCGAGAGAGAGTGAGAGAGCCCCGAGATTCTTTCTGATCACTAGGCAGGCATCTCTGTCCTGTCGGTTTGGGCGTCTTTATTTAAAAGGTTCAGCAACAACATGAGATCAGAAAAAGGAATTTTTACAATGGGAAGCCTCTTGTGATAACAAGTTTTTGATATTCTTGCAGAATTACCCCAATCATAGTAAGGTTGAGTGAATTTTACAAGTAAGGAAATAACAGGATGTTCTTAGTGAAAAACAGGATAACATATATATGTTAACTTGTATATAGATAGGCTAGAAGTCATTCGGTCTGGCTCTCAAGAGGATGAAGGTTTTTGAACCGTTAATGAGTTGTTTGTGGAAACCTATTTGATGCTGAATGTGTGAACACCATGGAGGCCCTAAATGTGTCAGCCTTTTGTTTGTGGGTTATGTGTTAGCTACTCTTATCTATCCTCATCCCAGCTGCCCATGGAAGGGGGGGTGTTTGCAGAAAGTAGGCCTTGGGGAAGGGACTGAGATACATCACCGGTTAGAAAAGGTGTAAGTATTAACTTAAGTTCTGCCCTTATCTATTCCTTAACTCTAAATTAGGCTCTTTGTCTTGGGCCCAGGCTCAATTGTCTTTGATCTGCAAGGCCCATAGGAAGAGGCTTTTGACAATCACCCACAGAGCTTTCATCTAAAATCTCTTTTGTAAAGGCAGGAATATGCTCTTCCTTATGAGGTATCTGTGTTCAGAATATTGGTCTGATCTGGAATATTGTGAGGCCTGGTAAAAACCAGCAGGCTCATTTCCAACATGAGCCAGTAGTAGCAGAAAGAGATACCAGTTTTCATTTCTCATGGCAGGAGCTGTGCAAACACTGCCATTTCCTTGCTGTGACTGCCATCCAGAGAGGCCGGTGCAGCTCCCAGCAAAGGAGCTTAGGAAAGACACACTTATTTCAAAAGGGAGACATCAGAAAGAATAAAGGGGTGCCAGGTCCTAAGCCAGTCCAAAATTTAAGAAAATTCCATTATTCTTAGGGCTCAAGAGTAATTCTCTTTGGCTGAATGCTCTGCCCTGTGGGCCCCCTGGGACAGCAGTGTGATCCCTCCGTGGTGGCCTTGCTTTCTCAGCTCTGAGGGGCAGCCTTGTCCCTGAGGCCCTGAGTAGGGGCTTCTGAAAGTGAGGTGGTGGTCTCACAGTCTCAAATGGAGGAGAAAAGAGCTTAGCCCCTCCCTCCTCCCCCACTTCCTCCTCTTACTGTATGTTCTGGGCTTGTGGTCAAGGTGGCAGCCCTGATGATCTCTTACAGTCTTTAGAGTTATCCCTCCCATTTCTTCAAGGATAATGTATGTGTATAGTTGAATCGCTCTACAGAACCCTAGGAGACTGTAAACTTTCTTTTATTTCATTCTGCCTCTTCCACCATTAGTTCAAATTCACAGTGTCTCTTCTGGTGCATTCCTATCTCTCTTTCTGGCTTCTAATGATATGGCTGATGAAAATTATGGGTAATCTGTTTATGGAGGGACTGTCCAGTCACAGTTCTGGTGTTTTCTCCAGAACATTCATGCTTACTATTATTATTATTATTTTTGCTATATTGATAGGTGAGAGTTTTCCAAATCTTCAAGTTCTAGATCATTTTCTCTTAATATTATCTTCATTAGTGACCAAGCACATTTCTTTCAAAGTACTTATCATATATTAGTTTTATATTCACAGACTCACTGATTGTACAATTCTACTCTTTACCCATTCTACACCAGCCACAGTGACTTCACGGTCTCATGAACTTTGAGTTTCCTGTTCCTTCTGCCTAGAAATTTATTTCTTCAAACATCAATAAGGTTCATTGCATCACTTTTTTAAAGCATTTGCTTAATGTCACCTTCTCAGTGAAGTTGTTCATGATAATTCTATTTAAGTTGCAAACTCAAACTAACCCCACTTGTTACTCACAAAGGAAAGTCTCAATTCCAAGAACATATACATATGTATGGTGTGAATACATGTTTACTTCCTTATTTTGCTAATTGTGTGTCTCCTACATGAAAATGGAAGTTCCATGAAACCATGAAATCAAAAGGTTTTATCTGTTTCATTTATTGGTCTATCTCAGTGCCTAGCATAGTGCCTGGAACTGTGTGTGTGTGGTGTGTGTGCATGTGTTTGTGTGCATGTGTTTATGTGTATTCAGTCTTATTGAATGAATTAATATATGATGAATATATGTAGCAAAATGATAATGAAGTTAGTAACAACAATAAAAAAAGAGTAAAGGAATGAATAGTTTATCCAAACAATGAAAGAAATGTAGTCAATAAATGTATCCAAACGTGTCTAAACACAAAAGAAATCTGAGAAATGTAAAGTGGAATACTAAAACAGCTCATTAGACTAAAAATGTGCCTATAAGATTAAGATGATAATTTGGTATGGGTGAGGAGAAACTCTTAATTTCAGTGGGAATATAGTTACAACATTTGTAGAGAGAATAAAAATTTTCTTCTCTTAACTAATTCATACATGATGATATGAATTTTATAAAAGGTGTACATTTTCAACAACTTATTTTTTATCATCTTTTCTTTGTCATCACGTTGATTTGGTATAACGTTTAGTATAGAATTACATAGAATGACTCTGCCTTTTGTTTTGCATGTGTCACCCAGGGGACAGGGCCAGAGTAGACTAAACGTTACAATGAAATAGAGTAAACATTGACCAAGATGGAAGATGCACTAAAATGACACCTCTTAAGATGGGCAGTAATGAATTGACTAGGGAAATGTGCAAGGGGTGAAATTGACAGGATGTTGTGATTAACTGAGTAGAAAATGCTCCCTCGTTCTGTTTTGTGCTGTTGAGACAAAGTCGTTCTAAATGGCTTTCCTAAAGATGATCCTGAGATAAACAAAAATCATCCTTGTTATCAATTAATGTTCAACTTCTATTTACTCTTTCTTTGGTCCTGTCTCATTCCCCTTTCACTCATTCCTGTTTCCTGTGTTGCACTTCTGCAAAAAGTGTTAGATGCCTTTGACTCAGGCTTTTTTTCCCCTAGGAAACACATCTCTCAGAAACACTGGTAACTGAGCAGTTTTAAGAAGTGGATTTTCTAAATGGGATTTTGAAATTAAACTGTCAGTTAGGCTGAGGACAATGAGGATTCCATTACTAGAGACAAATAGAGCAGCAATGACCTTGGTAAGTGGTTTGTCAAACAGTAAGATAGATATTCACTCGTCACCAATTTCTTTGAGTGCAAGGGAACGTAAAAAGCTGGGGTATATGAAAGTTGGTCCTTGTTGGTATGGAGGTAATGATAGGCATTGTGATGAGGGCTGGATAATAGAAAACCTAGAAGAAAATGAAAGGTTCTAGACCTTAGATGAAAATTGAATGCATTATACCAAATCTGGGTTGTCTCTAAGGCAGCTCTGATGAAAATTTTCCTGTTCTGAATCTTCAAGGGATTCCAAAATTCCTGTGTGCCCTCAGAAACTACAACTTTTTAAAAAAAACTCTTCTGCCAAAGAATAGTAGTCTTTCTATGACTGGAAACCATTTAACAACCTTATCTTAACCAGGGACCTCATAGGATGATTCTTCTCCTTATTGCCAATGCCTCTAGATAATAACTTCCAGATGACAAAGAACATAATCTAAATAAGGAAGAATAGTATCTGTTTTGAGAGGTTATAACTTACATGGTGAAAAAAAAATAATGGAGTTTTGCAGTAACTGGGATATTATGTATGGAGTTGTGTGGCCTAAGGAGGGATGGAACATAATTCGGTACAAGAGACACTTAATTCATATTGATAAGGGGGACCTCATTCATAACTTGAAATTTTACATGCTCATAGGGACATTTTTTCTAGTCCTAATACTCTGCTGGGAAGGCCATATGAAACTGGAACATACGGTGATCTATCCTCAATGAGGTAGGAATGCCAGAATTTGCTAAGCATAGTTTTAAGAATGTATTCTCGGGTACTAAATACCAAATTCTTCAACACCTGGGCGCCTGGGTGGCTCAGTCGGTTGAACTTCCGTCTTTGGCTCAGGTCATGATCTCATGGTTTGTGGGTTCGAGCCCCGGGTCAGCTCTGTGCTGACAGCCAGCTCAGATCCTGGAGCCTGTTTCAGATTCTGTGCCTCCCTCTCTCTCTGACCCTCCCCTGCTCACACGCTCTCTCTCTCTCAGAAATAATTAAAAAAAACACTACTAATAGTTACAACATTAATCTTCTGGGAAGAAAAAAAACTGAAGCCAACTTCATATATAAAGGAGAAAGAGAGAGATTATGAGGAATTAGCTTACATGATTACAGAGGCTGAGCAGTCCCATGATCTGCAGTCAGCAAGCTAGATACTGAGAAAAGCCACTGGTGTAAATTCCAATTTCAGTTCACACGCTGAGAATCAGGAAAGCTGGGGATGTAAGTTTCAGGGCCAAGTGCAGGAAACTGATGTTACAGTTCAAAGACAGAGAGAGTGAATTCTCATTTCCTTAGCTTTTTTGTTTTATCAGCCCTTCAAAGGATTGGAGGAGGCTCAGGCACCTTGGTGAAATCTATCTGCTTCAGTCATCTGCCCATTCAAATGCTAATCTTATCCAGAAACACCATCACAGATGCACACAGAAATAACGGATTATTTGGGCAATGCATGGCCTAGTCAAGTTGACACAAAATTAACTATCACAAGCCCATTTCTTGTCAACTTGGCACCCATAAACATCTCCTTAAATCCTATATTTTTTAAATCATTTTTTTAATGTTTATTTATTTTTGAGAGAGAGACAGAGTGAGAACAGGGGAGGGGCAGAGAGAGGAAGACAAAGAATCCGAAACAGGATCCAGTCTCTGAGCTGTCAGCACAGAGCCTGACACAGAGCTCAAACCCACCAATCAGAAGATCAGGACCCAAACTGATACCAAGAGTCAAAAGCCAAAGTGACTGAACCACCCAGTCTCCCCTCCTTAAACCCTGCTTAATCTCCAAATAAAGACATTTACATGGTCATAATTCTTTTTAACATTATGTACCTTTCCCATATACAACTGAAAATATACTAACCCCTTTCTCAGAAAAAGGAGTAAAAAGCTTAAGTAAAGTTTACTCTTCTAATTGATACTTCATAACTTAAACATCATGGTGTGAAATTCACGGTATTTAAATACTATAATATAAAGTCAATACATCTTACATTACATGATAAAGAAATAAGAGAGGAAAGAAAATAAAGATGTTTTCAAAACCACACTGAGATATCACCTCACGCCAGTCAGAGTGGCTAAAATGAGCAAATCAGAGAACTCTAGATGCTGGCAAGGATGTGGAGAAACGGGCACCCTCCTACACTGTTGGTGGGAATGTAAACTGGTACAGCCCCTCTGGAAAACAATGTGGAGGCTCCTCAGGAAACTAACAATAGAACTCCCCTATGACCCAGCAATAGCATTGCTAGGAATTTACCCAAGGGATACAGAAATGCTGATGCATAGGAGCACATGTACCACTCTCCACAACAGCTAAAACATGGAAAGAGCCTAAGTGTCCATCAACGGATGAATGGATCAAGAAGATGTGGTTTATCTATACGATGGAATACTACATGGCAATGAGAAAGAATGAAATCTGGCCATGTGTAGCAACATGGATGGACCTTGAGGGTGTTATTCTGAGCGAAGTAAGTCAGGCAGAGAAGGACAAATATCATATGTTTGCACGTATAGGAGGATTAAGAGGAACTTAACTGAGGAACGAGGGGGAGAAGAAGGGGGGAAATGGTGGGGGAAAGGGAGAGAGGCAAACCATGAGAGACTCTTGAATGCTGACAAGCAAAATGAGGATGATGGATGTGGGGGGGAGGGGGGAGATGGGCATGGAGGAGGGCACTTGTGGGGATGAGCACTGGATGTTATATGGAAACCAATTTGACAATAAACTATTTGTAAAAAAAAAAAAACAACTTTGCCAATGAAATTGTTTCCACTCCAAAAAAAGAAAAGAAAGATGTTTTTAATATGTATTTCTATCTATCTATCTATCTATCTATCTATCTATCTATCTATCTATCATCTATTATCTGCCTTTTTATAAATGTATTTACACAAAATATAAAGAAAGTATTTATGACAATTACAATCCTCATTTCTGTAAATGGTCATGTGGTCATAGCTGGTATTTATAACTACCTCCTTCTACTACTCATTTTGTATTTACTTTGCATTTAGCCACTACCCCAGCTGGTCATAAGTTCTTGGCCTGGTGGAATGATTCAACTCTTCATTCCTGAAGGGTCAAGACCGTAAATAGGCCTACCTGGATTAGGTTTTTTTTTTTTTTTAATTTTTACTTATTTTTTAAATAATTTTTTAAATGTTTTATTTATTTCTGAGAGAGAGAGACAGTGTGAGCAAGGGAGGGTCAGAGAGAGAGGGAGACACAAATCTGAAGCAGGCTCCAGGCTCTGAGCTAGCTGCCCTCACAGAGCCTGATGAGGGCTCGAACCCACAAACCATGAGATCATGACTTGAGCCGAAGTTGGAGGCTGAACCGACTAAGCCACCCAGGTGCCCCCATTTTTACTCATTTTTGAGAGAGAGACAAAGTGCAAGAGGGGGAGGAGCAGAGGGAAGAGGGAGACACGGAATCCAAAGCAGGTCCCAGGCTCTGAGCTGTCAGCATAGAGCCTGATGTGGGGCTCGAATTCACAAACCGTGAGGTTATGACCTAAGCCAAAGTCGGATTCTTAAACCCAGCCACCCGGGCACCCCATTATAGTGTTTCTTTGACCTTTCTCACAGGGCATGGTAATACTAAAGAATCTACTATATTCCATATATAATTGTCTTTACCTCCATTGTGGAGTAATAGCACAATTGCGTCTTGGTAGTCAGGATCAATCCCTCCAGCCAGTTCAGTGACTTCCTTCCTTTCCTGTTGATTCAGAGGCACAAGAGTCCAAAGTGGCCAACTGGCAGTCTTAAATTTCAGGTCAATGAAATCATTGTGTTTCCTGATGGAATTATTCTTCCCTCTGGGTGTAAGACCTCTAGGTTATGGGAACAAGAAACAAAAAGTTTCCTAATGGATTACTAGGTATAAAAGTGAGTGGAGCACTTTTTATTATCCAGCTGATTATCCAGCTAAACCATTGGACACAGCCCATCTTTTGGTATACAATTGCACATCTGGTCATTTCCCCTTCCAAATAAAATCAGTAACTGGATGCACTGCTTGACATTCTTCTCACTTGGGCTATTTCCCTTTACCACTGTCTTTCAGGGTAAAGAAAGAGGCTGTAGTCTGACAGCTGTCTACTCTCAAGTGCTCTCCTGCATTTCATGAATAACCATGTATAAAACAGGCCCACATCTTCTTTTGCTCTGTCAACTGATGTTAAGGAATTCCCCCAGAAGTTCATAGGTATAGGCTGTGCAAAATAATTAGCTTTACAGAACTGGGGACCACAGGCATTTGGGCTACTTCTTCATGTAACTTATTTGTGTTTTTGGGGTTTGTGCAGGTCCAATCAAGTATATCCCACTTTCACTTGATGATAGAGTGATGTTGTACATGCCAAACTTTATGGGTTGGTGGCCCAGAATGCCAAGTGCTGTTTCTCAAAAGGAGAATTGTTATTTGCTTGGGATGGCAGGGATTTTGTCTAAAACACTAAGGATCTGTGCTGTGAGTCACCTGCATGGGCCTGCCAAACACTCCCATTAGCATCCCTATCTGCTACTGCTACTTCAGGCACCAACAAATCTGCTGAACCATAGGGCCCAAGTGAGACAGTAGTTTGTTGCATAAGCTTCTATTTTTGCTCCCCCCCTCCGCATAAAACAAACAGCTTTTGAGCTACTCAGTAAATAGGTTGGAGTAATTTAATAATCCAAATGAAGAATACGTTGCCTCCAAAATCCAAAGAGGTTGACTAGGAGCTGTACTTCTTTCTAGGTTGTTGGAAATGCCAGCTGGGACTGCTTATCTTTCATTTTATGAGAGGTCTCTCATCATGTTTCACATCACTGGAACTCTAGAAATTTTAACCTGAATTTTAATCTCATTTACTTCCCACCCTGACATGCAAATGTCTTACTAGTGAGTCGAGGAGTTGCTATTTCTTGCTCACTGCGTCCATTTAACATAATGTCATCAGCGGGATGGACCAGTGTGATATCCAGTGGAAGGTAAAGGCGATTAAAATCTCTGCAAACTGAATTACAGTATAATAGATTAACCCTGAGGTAATCCAGGAAAGATGCATTGCTGCATTGCCAGCTGGAAGCAAACTGCTTTTGATGGGTCTATGGGCAAATATGGAGAAAAGGACATTTGTCAGATGAATAGCTGCATACTGGGCAACAGGAGTTATGTTAAATTCCTAAAGCAATGAAGCCCTATCTGGTGCATCAGCTGCAGGAGTCACCAGTGGTTGAGCTTAGAGTGGACCGTTGTCATTCTCTAAGATCCGTCTATCTTCAGCACAGACTAAATAGGCTGCTTGAATGGGGATGTGGTGAGAATCATCCCATCCCTACATTTTTAAGTCCTTAGTGATGGCACTAATCTCTGCAACCTCTTTTCCTTTTCCTTCATTATTTTCCAAGTTAGGGGCTGGACTAGTGGCTTCCATTTGGCACTTCTCACCATAGTAACACTCACTACGCAAATCAGGGAGCCAATGTGTGGATTCTGCCAGCCAGCTGAGCACATCTATTTCAGTAATGCGTTCTAGAGCTGGGGAAATAACCACAGCAAGGCTTCCAGGATCCACTGGGCCCACTGTGAGATCAACCTGAGCTCAAATTTCATTGATCATTTGACTTCTGTAAGCTCCTACTCTAACTGGGGGGGGTCACAATTACATTTTGGGTGCCCTGAAATTAGTGTCAGTTTAGAGGCAGGGTCCACTGCTCTCTGAAAGTTCAGAGGTTTTACTGTCCCCCAATACATAGTTACCCTGGCAAACAGCCACTATAAGTCCTTTTGGAAAAGGCTGGGAGAATAATTTAATCATGTCAGTTTTGGGTGGTGGAGTTTTGGGTACTAGGATTCTTTCTCAAGGGAACCTGTCTTCCTCTTTATTAAAGGAGTCTGGGTCTACAAACTGGCTCAAATCTGAGAATTGATTGAAAGGCTGTGACTCTGTTTTTTTTTTTTTTAATGTTTTATTTATTTCTAGGAGGGAGAGAGAGAGAGACAGCGTGAGTAGGGGAGGGTCAGAGAGAGAGGGAGTCACAGACTGAAATAGGCTCCAGGCTCTGAGCTGGCAGTCAGTCCAGAGCCCGACGCGGGGCTCGAACCCACGAACCGCGAGATCATGACCTAAGCGAAAGTCGGACGCTTAACCGACTAAGCCACCCAGGCGCCCCTGTGACTCTGTTTTTATGATTAAGGTTGGGCTTTTGTTCACCTGACCTAGAACTTTTCTACTTCTATAGAATAGACAATAATTTAATAAACTTCTTATATAGTTCATTACTAGGAACACCATAATCAACTAGATACCATCATAGGTCTGTGAGGATCAGACTATTCTTGGTGCTGTTTGGACTCTGCTGTCCATTGCAGTTACCACACCCACCTTGCCTTTTGTGATTGCTACCACCTGGCCCCTGTCACTCAGGAATCAAAGTATTCAATTGCATTTAAGTTTCTCAATTCAGCGACATCACTTCTCGCTGTAAAGTCTTGCCTAAAGAAAAGATCAATTACAGACTCTTCAAGAGTGCTGGTGGTTACTTCACCAATTTTCATTTGGTGAAGTTTTTTACAGATTGGTGAAAAATATATCTTCTGGATCTTCCCAGGGCAGGTGAGTAGCTCTTAAAAGGGCAAAGGCAAGCTGACGTTCCAATTTCCCTAGTCCTTTGCATCACTTCCTATACATTAATCTAAGGCAGGTCCATCATTTCCAATGTTCACTTTTTGGTCCATGTTTCAGCCAACCAACCAAACTGTTAGAGTCTTTTCTAACTCCTCAAGTTGAAGCAATGAATGCATAATTTTTGCTTAATAAGCTCGTATCAATCAATTTGGCCTGATCTAACTTTATGTTTCTTACATCATTGTCCTATCTCCTTAGTTTCCACATATGTCCCCTAGATTTCTGTTTGTGTAAATAATAAAACTCCAGTAGTTCTTTGGGAGTACAATGCATCTCCTCATGGGTCACACTTTCCTTACCTTTAGGAGCCTGCTGGAACTTGAGTCTAGTTATAGGTCTAGAAGCAAAAAACAACAACAACAAAAAAAAAAAACATGGTGGCGGTGGGTTTTCAGGAGAACCAATAGTGTCCTGCACACCAACTTCCTCATAAAAGGCTATTACCACTTCCTTAAGCAATGCAAGTTTAATCCTCTCAGACAAAGTTGGGAAGGTCTATACCTTTGTTAGTGGAAGGGCTGGCACCATTGTGGGTGGGGAAGCCACTTCCATTGGTATTGCAGAGGCCATTCTAGTGGGGGTAGGGAAACTTCTTCAAATGGCAAGGAGGACTCATCAGAATTTAGAGGTTCAACGTGGCCAGGTTTACCAAGGTCTTCTCACATGTTCCCATTTCAACAGGATCTCATTCTCTCCCAGTCAGTGCCCTCATTTTAGCAGTAGACACCCTGGAAGGCTGGGTGGTCAACCCGTGCTGTCACTCATCCAGTCCCAGTTGATTTTGTATTTCCTTTTCAGGAATTTCAGTTATGCAGCTCCATAAGATAGGCGTGTTCTTTCAGAAACACATAGAAGCTTTCAGATCATTCATGTGGAGCTTGAGCTGAGAATCTGAATCCCTGAGCTCATCCTTTCATTTCACTGCATTGGCCAGCAACATTAGTAGCAACCAGCCAGTCTCACTATATTACTTTTCTAAACATGTTTGTATCATATCATCAATGGAAGTATCATATATACAAACACCGAGCTCCTGGTTTCTTACAAATAGTTGATTAGGAGCATACATGGGGGTATTTTGCATATCTCTATTGCAAGATTACTCCATGGATTATCAGTACTCTACTCTTTTTACTACTCAAAATAGAGTCATTAGTGTCTCATTCTAATCATGTAGAACCAATCCAAGAATCTCCATTGGCTCATGCAATTATAGAAGGTGAGAAGCCCTACAATCTGCAGTTGGTGAGTTGAAGACCTAGAGAAGAATGGTGTATCTCCAGTCCAAATCTTCAGGCCCAGGAACCAGGAGAGCTGCTGTTGTAATAAGTTCTAGCTCAAGGGGAGGGCAAGAGTGATATCACAGCTCAAAGACAACTGAATATGGAGACAGTAAATTCCTAACTTCCTCAGCCTTTTTAACCATTTAATCCTTGACCAGATTTGATTAGGCTCATTCATATTGGAGGAGGACTATCTGCTTTGCTCATTCTATCAATTAAAATGCTAATTTCTTGCAAAAACACACTCACAGACACACCCAGAAGCAAAATTTAACCAAATATCAGGGCACCCCACATCCCAGTCACCATGACACACAAAATTTGTATTTATAGGTATTGAGAAACATAGATTTAAGATCTTAACTTCAAAATAAGATCTATTTATTCTATAACACATTAGCCAAAATATCCTCAGATACAATTTTGTAAATTTGAAGCTAATTTTTCTGTTATTCTAGGTGTGTTCATGGAAGATGAGTGCTATGGATCTGGATGGTCTTAGACTCCATCAAATGGCCATTGGAAGACAAAGCCCATGCCATGCATGACACACTCTTGGGATAGAAAATATCTGTTCTGACTCAGAGTGGTGGCAATGGAAAAGAGCAAAGCTTGGATCTAGACCTAGTTCTGTCATGTAGAATTTGTGTATGTGTGTGTGTATAAAACTATTTAAATTGTCTGAACAACAGTCGATTTGCCTGAAAAATATAGTCAATGAAATCCTTGTAATATATAAAGGCATTATTCTTGGGCTTCACCATCCCTTAAATGAGTCATTAAAGCACAGATATCTGATTTCTCAAGGGATATTTGCATAACTTTTATAGATGATAACTTTTGTTTTTTTTGCTAGTAATTAATAGCACTGTCAAAAATTACTTCTTTTGGATTTTGTTCTTTTCCTTTCTAGGATATGGCATGGGGGGAGGGGAAGGAAAGGCATTAAAATATTAATTGAGTGGGCAAATTAAACTGAATGGGCAAAAGAAAGATGCTGAATGCTACAGAGGTGACTACAGAGGTGAGTAGCAAGATGGCAGAGAAGTAGGGAGCTCCATACATTGCACTCGCCCCCATACCTCACACGGAAAAGATCTGAAGCCATAGGAAACCTTACAGAACCAAAGAGATTGGAAGAAAAAGGACACAGAATCCATTGAGAAAGCCTTCTAACGTGAGTGCAAACTGGGGAAGATAAAATCGGGCCGGGGTCGCAGACTGGAGGGACAGGGCGATCCCCCTCTTGCGGGGAGTGAGAGGGGAAAAAGAGAGAGTCTGAAACCATTCAAGACATGGACCCTGTCCTGGGAAACAGAAAAACCTCCGCTCGGGGCACAGAAGGACCGTGTGCACCAAATCCCTGTGCACCAGGTCCTGCGTGCGAACTGTCCTGGAGGGGCTACGCCCCTGGACCACTTCTTTGTGCTCCTGGCTGGCCAGATGCTCCAAGGAACCACGTACGCATACGGGGCCTCCACGCTCCTGGCTGGCTGGAACTCAAGAGAAAAGGCGATGGCTTAAATACTGGGAGATTTGCCTGCTCGTTCGTGTTTACGGTGACAAGACACAGAGGGACCTGGTTTCCCTCTCTCCAGCGGGCCTGGCGCGCCCCGCAGGGAGACCACCGCCCATGCTAACAAAAACGAAACTGAAGAGAAGGGAGCAGCAATTCTGACTCCATCCCCAGGGCTAGGCAAGAGGCTTGGAATTCACCCGATGGGATCAACTGAGTTGTGTCTACAGCAATTTCAGTGAGGCGCGCAGACTAGGATTTGGAAACTAGGCCAGGCTTGGGTTAAAGAGCGCAACCCACTTTGGCTGCGCCCCTGGCAAGGGGAGTTTACACACCCAAAAAACGGTAGTACGAAACTTGGTTCAAGAAGGGACTGGAGCACGCCAATCTCCTCCCCACAACCACGAATGCAAAACTCCCTCCTGACGCATTGGTTCAAACCAGGCCCATCACTGCTAGAAAGATGACTTCCCCCTCATTTATTTTTTTCCCAGAACGCTGAACTGATTAACTCTGGTCACATGACTGCTTAACAGTCACATCTAGTCCATTCTGTACATGTAAATTCTACACCTACCGACCTATTCATCTCCTTCCCTCAGGAGTAATTAGACTATATGGTTTCTCTGGACAACACCAGTGTCCTTCTCTCATCTATCCAACCATATTCCACCCTTTACCTCTTTCAAAAAAGCTTCTTATACCTTCTGCCTGTTCATTCTATTTCCAATTCTGCCTCATCCCCGCCCTGTCTTCTCTCTCTTTCTCTATGCTCTTCAACCACCACTGCACAAACAAGGCTATTTAACTTTAGCTGGGAAATCCAGTTATATGCTTTCAACCATTCTTTGTCCATCGGTTTGCTTCTTTTTTCCTTTTCCTTTCTCCTTCTTGACTCTTTTATGTATTTTACACTCCCTATTATTCGCCCTCCCTCCTCCGTCTTTTCTCTTAACTTTTTCGTTTTCCCACTCGCTTTGCGTGTTAGTTGAATTAGCCTGTGCGTTTGTGTGCTCCTGCTCCCTGTGTGTTTGTCTGTCTGTTTTCTTTTCCAGGGCTACGTCAAGAAACAAGCCAGAGTACACAAGGTGGAGAGTCCCAAATATCACTACGGAGAGGAAAATAAAATAATCAAGGTCCCAACAAGAGAGACCAAGAGATACCATTCAAAAGAACACTCTCTGAAAGGATAGGCCCTGGACAGTCAAAGAGTCTTCTAGGATACAGCAGCGCTCATAGACACAGAGAGCATAACAGGTCATGAAAACTAACAAGAGCCAGAGAGCTAACTAAAATGATGAAACAAAAGAGCTCTCATCCAAGGAAACTCCAAGAAGAAATGACAGCTAATGAACTGCTCAAAACAGATATCAGCAGCATAGCTGAACAAGATTTTAAATAATGATGGTAAAATTAATAGCTGGGCTTCAAAAAAACATAGGAGACATCAAAGAAACTACGGCTACAGACAGAATGGAAAATAAAAATAGGCATGAAGGATTAAAAATTGCGATAAATGAGATACATAATAAATTAGAGGCCTAGCATGCACGGATGGAAGAGGCAGAAAGGAGAATCAGTGATTTAGAAGACACCATTATAGAAAAACAAGAAGCTGACAACAAAAGAGACAAACTGATCCAGGAACAGGAAAGAAGAGTTCAAGAGCTCAGCGATACGGTCAAACGTAACAATATCCGTATCATAGGAATCCCAGAAGAGGAAGAGAGAGGGAAAGGTGCTGAAGGAGTCCTGGAACAAATTATAGCAGAGAACTTCCCCGACCTGGGGAAGGAAGTCAATGTTGAAATACAAGAGGCTCAGAGGACTCCCCTCAAATGTGACTTGAATCGATCTTCTGCATGGGCATATCATAGTAAGAATGGCAAAATACAAGGACAAAGAGAGAATTTTGAAAGCAGCTAGGGAGAAAAGGGCCCTAACATACAAAGGGAAACCTGTCAGAGTGGTGACGGACCTCTCTCCTGAAACGTGGCAGGCCAGAAAGGAATGGCAGGAGATCTTCAACGTGATGAACAGGAAAAATATGCAGCCAAGAATCCTCTATCCAGCAAGCCTGTCATTCAAAATAGAAAGATAGGTAAAAACCTTTCCCAATAAACAGAAGTGGAAAGAATTTGTCACCACAAAGCCAGCCCTACAAGAAATCCAGAGGGGGACGATCTGAAGGAAAGGTTGCAAGGAACAAAGACACCAGAGACACCACCACAAACATGAACACTACAAAAGATCCAAAGACTCGAAACCAACATATTTCAATCATAACACTGAATGTAAATGGGCTAAATGCTCCAATCAAAAGAAATAGGGTAGCAGAACGGATAAAAAAACAAAACCCATCTATATGCTGTCTACAAGAAACTCATTTTAGACTGGAAGATACCTTCAGGTGAAAAGTAAGGGGGTGGAGAAATATCTATCATGCTACAGGAAATCCAAAGAGAGCCGGTGTAGTAGCTCTACTTATAGGAGACACACTGGACTTTAAATTAAAGACAATAACAAGAGATGAAGAAGGGCACTACATAATAATTAAGGGTCCATCAATCAGGAAGAACTGACAATCATAAAGGTCTACGCACCGAATATGGGAGCACCTAAATATCTAAAGCAATTAATCACAAACAGAAACAAGCTTATAGATAAGAATGTGCTAATAGCAGGGGACGTTAACACTCCGCTTACAGCAATGGAGAGGTCAAGCAGACAGAAGATCACTAAAGAAATAATGGACTTGAAAGACACATTGGACCAGACAGATCTGACGGATATATTTAGAATTTTACATCCTGAGGCCAGGGAATTTACGTTCTTCTCAAGTGCGCATGGCACATTCTCCAACATAGATTACATACTGGGACACAAAGCAGCCCTCAATAGATATAAAAGATTTGAGATCATACCATGAACACTGTCAGATCACAATGCTTTCAAACTTGACATCAATTACAGGAAGAAGTCTGGAAAGCATCCAAAAACATGGAGGTGAAAGAAAACCCTACTAAAGAATGAATGGGCCAATCAGGCAGTTAGAGATGAAATTCACAAATATATGGAAACAGATGAGAATGAAAACACAACCATTCCAAATCTATGGGATGCGGCAAAGGCAGTCCTAAGAGGAAAGTACATTGCTCTCCAGGCCTATTTCAAGAGATTAGAAAAAGCGCAAGTCCAAAATATAACAGCTCACCTGAAGGAACTAGAGGCAGAGCAACAAGAATGCCCTAAACCCAGGGAAAGAAGAGAAATAGTAAAACCTAGAGCAGAAATAAACAACATAGAGACCAAAGAAACAATTGAACGGATCAATGAAACCAAGAGTTGCTTTTTGAAAAAATAAACGAAATTGACAAACCTCTAGGCAGACTTCTCAGAAAGAAAAGAGCGAACACCCAAATAGACAAACTCATGAATGAAAATGGACTTATTACAACCAACCCCTCAGAAATACAAGCAATTATCAGGGAATACTATGAAAAATTATATGCCAGCAAATTGGACAACTAAGAAGAAATGGACATATTCCTAAACACACACGCACTACCAAACTTCACACGGGAAGCAATAGAAAACCTGGAGACCCGTAAAGAGTGAAGAAATCGAATCAGTTATCAAAAATCTCCCGACAAATAAGAGCCCTGGACCTGATATCTTCCCTAGGGAATTCTACCAGACATTTAAACCAGTATTAATCCCATTCTTCTCAAGCTATCCAAAAATTAGAAATTGAAGGAAAACTCCCAAACTCATTCTATGAAGCCAGCATCACTCTGATTCTCAAGCCAGACAGAGATCCAGCAAAATAAGAGAACTACAGGCCAATATCCTTTATGAATACAGATGCAAAAATCCTCAACAAGATACTTTCATATCGAATCCAGCAGCACATAAAAAGAATCATCCACCAAGATCAAGTGGGATTCATTCCTGGGTTACAGGGTTGGTTCAACATTTGCGAATCAGTCAATGTGATACATCACATCAATAAAGAAAAGATAAAAACCATATGATCCTGCCAATAGATGCAGAAAAAGCATTTGACAAAATACAGTATCCCTTCTTAATAGACTCTAGAGAAAGTCGGGATAGAAGGAACCTACTTAAACATCATCAAAGCCATCTATGAGAAGCCTTCAGCTAACATCATCCTCAACGGGGAAAAACTGAGAACTTTCCCCCTGAGATCAGGAACACGAAAGGGATGTCCACTCTCACCACTGTTGTTTAACATCGTGCTGGATGACCTAGCATCAGCCATCAGACAACAAAAGGAAATCAAAGGCATCAGAATTGGCAAAGAGGAAGTCAAACTTTGGCTCTTCACAGATGACATGATTCTCTACATAGAAAACCCGAGAGACTCCACCAGAAGCCTACTAGAACTGATCCAAGAATTTAGCCAAGTTGCAGGGTACAAAATCAACGTACAGAAATCGGTTGCATTTTTACACATCAACAATGAAGCAAGAGAAGTGAGAAATCAAGAAACTGATCCCATTCACAATTGCACTAAAAACCATAAAATACATCAGAATAAACCTAGCCAAGGATACAAAAGGTCTATATGATGAAAACTACAGAAAACTTATGAAGGAAATTGAAGAAGACACAAAGAAATGGAAAAACATTCCATGCTCATGGATAGGAAGAATAAATAGAGTTAAGATGTCATTACTACCTAAAGCACTCTACCCACTGAATGCAATTCCAATCAAAATTGCAGCAGCATACTACTCAAAACTAGAACAAACTATCCTAAAATTGTATGGAACCAGAAAAGACCCCGAATAGCCAAAGTAATACTGAAAAATAAAACCAAAACGGGAGGTATCACCATCCCAAACTTTAGCCTCTACTACAAAGCTGTCATCATCCAGACAGCGTGGTATTGGCACATAAACAGACACACAGACCAATGGAACAGAATTGAGAACACAGAAGTGGACCCAAAAGTATACAGCCAACTAATCTTTGACAAAGCAGGAAAGAATATCCGATGGAAAAAAGACAGCCTTTTTAACAGATGGTGTTGGGAGAACTGGACAGCAACATGCAGAAGAATGAAACTAGATCATTTTCTCACACCATGCACAAAAATAAACTCGAAATGGATAAAGGACCTGAACGTGAGACAGGAAACTATCAACACCCTAGAGGAGAAAGCAGGAAACAACCTCCTTGATCTCCACCGCAGCAACTTCTTACTTGACACATCCCCAAAAGCAAGGGAATCNATGGGAAAAGATAGTCGCAACAGCATATTAGACAAAGGGCTAGTATCAAAATCTATAAGGAACTCACCAAATTTCACACCTGCAAAACAAATAATCCAATGAAGTAATGGGCAGAAGAGATGAACAGACACTTCTCTGTTCAGAGAAGGACATCCTGATGGCCAACAGACACATGAATCGATGCTCAGCATCCTTCATCATCAGAGAAATACAAATCAGACAACACCTCATGCCAGTCAGAGTGGCTACAATGAACAAATCAGAGAACTCTAGATGCTGGCGAGGATGTGGAGAAATGGGCACCCTCCTACACTGTTGGTGGGAATGTAAACTGGTGCAGGTCCTCTGGAAAACAGTGTGGAGGTTCCTCAGGAAACTAACAACAGAACTCCCCTAGGACCCAGCAATAGCACTGCTAGGAATTTACCCAAGGGATACAGAAATGCTGATGCATAGGAGCACATGTACCCCAATGTTCATAGCAGCACTCTCAACAATAGCTAAAACATGGAAAGAGCCTAAGTGTCCATCAACGGACGAGTGGATCAAGAAGATGTGGTTTATCTATACCATGGAATACTACATGGCAATGAGAAACAATGAAATCTGGCCATGTGTAGCAACATGGATGGACCTTGAGGGTGTTATGCTGAGCGAAATAAGTCCGGTAGAGAAGGACAAATATCATATGATTGCACGTATAGGAGGATAAGGAGGAACTTAACTGAGGAACGAGGGGGAGAAGGGGGGAAATGATGGGGGAAAGGGAGAGAGGCAAACCATGAGAGACTCTTGAATGCTGACAAAAACTGAGGACTGATGGATGGGGGGGGAGGGGGAGTGGGTATGGAGGAGGACACTTGGGATGAGCACTGGGTGTTATCTGGAAACTGATTTGAGAATAAACTATTTGTAAAAAGGAAAAAAAAAAGAAAGTTAGGAGGAGAAAGTTTTCTAATTCAATGTAAAAGAAGACTATGGTGTTTTAAAGGGTTCACCTAACATCTGGCATCCTCAGATAGGCCATGGACAAGAGGATAGCAACCTAATATCTTGATGCACATTTCTAGTTCCAGAGGGACAATATGGACCTTATTGTCAAATACATTTAATCAATATCAGCAGTCCACCTCTGCCAGATCCAGGCTGCAGGACCTGGGGGCAGCACAATGCCTAATGCCTGTGTTCAGACCATGAGGAAGGCCAGCCAGTGTTGGGGGGGATGCAGCAGGGTTGGGGCACTGAGGGAGATCGTTCAGGGTCACCTCCCCACAGGGGAGGTTTTGGTATTTACCTCCAAAAGAGCGGCACACTCTCTCTCAAGACATGCCTCTCCATGACAGAACATGAGGCTGAGCTCAACAGTCCAGGAGAAATGAGGGGGACCCATCTTTTCAAGTGCAATGGCCTCTGCAGACCTGAGATCCAGGGAAGTTGGAGTCTGGGAGTCACAGAACCTTGATGCCCATGATACCAGCCTTTTCTGCCCCATCACTCGGAGCCAATTACTACAACCCCTCTCCCCTGGCCCATGTCACCCTGTCCACATACCTGGACCTGTCCCTGCTTTCTTCCTTACATTTCCTCCTTGTTTCTGTTTCTCTCAAACCCTATCTCTCTCTGTTTCTTCTTTTCACTTTCGATGACTTGCCCAATTCCCCCATCACTCACTCAGTCTCTCTCCCTGCCTTGCTCTTTCTCCACCTCTCCCTAGGCTTCAGGCCATCTGCTTTGTGCATTCAGCCCTGTCCAGGAAAATAGCAAACTCCTGTCTCACCCTCTCTCCTTTCTTGTTTTGTCCCAGTCCCTGATCACAATGGACGAGAATCCCCTGTACAGCAGCTGCTCATGTTGTCATTTATTATAACAATGCTGGCAGCAATGTTGACAGCCAGACATTTACCTTGGTGGCCCAGCCATGACCCAAAAGCTGCTGGAGGGCTGGCTGCTTCCCTAAACTGAGAAGAAAAAGGGGTCTGCAGGGTTTAGGGTCTCTGGGACCAAGTGCACTGGATTGGCCAGTGTAGAAGGAGCCATATGCTTACACCCAATCTCCTGGGTGGTGTTGAAGGAATCTATCTCATACCATTGACCTCTGCCCTCCCCATCTCTCAATAGGACAACGGTGGGGGGCGTTGGGGGACATCGTATGACTCACCATGAAAATTACTGCCATTTGGCCCCTTGGAGACCATCTGGATTGGTGCTATTCGGGGCAGCTGGTAAGGTGGAGAAGGGTAGAAGAGATGGATGAATGCAGGGCCTCCTTACTGGTCTCCTGAATCCATTCCTCACCATCACAATAGATCCTTTCCTGGAGACAGATACCTGCCCTGCTCTTCAACACAAACCCCATAAACTAGCAGGCACCATGTGCTCATGAGTATCTATCTATAGAATAAACCACCACCACCAGAGTTCCTATAGGATGTGTCCAGCTCCCCAGATGGAACTATGGGCCCCTTCCAGGCAATACAACCCCAAAGAATGATCTATCTTCTTCAACCAATACTATACACTCTACTTGTTTATAACTGTGTGTACAGGAACCCCAAAGTGTGCACTTGATGGAGAATGAGTGTCGATTTTCCTGGAAGCAGACACTGACACAGAGACACAACTGTGACAGGTATATTAGGGGACACTAGGAAAGACAAAGTGGAGGGGGCAGGGTGAGCAGGGAAAGCATTTGGACCAAGGGGCAGATTAGACACCATCTCTAAATATATAATCACCACAGCTGGTCTTCTTCAAATTTGAAACTGATTGTCCTCTATATCAGAGAGATTTTGAGTTACTGGAATGAGATCTGTTTTCCTCCATGCATTTTGTCTTCGACAATAGTCTACCTGTGTGTCTAATCTGAAGGATTCTCTTCAGATCTTAGCTACAGATCCCTGAATGTACACATTCTCATACTTATCTTTCCTTTCTTTGTAAAGTAAGACCTCAATTTTAATAGAAAAAATGCAAGGGTCTTTGTCGTATCTTTTGAAACAGGGATTGCCGATCTCCCAGCCTTAGTTTGATGAAGTTGAATAAACATCTGTTGATGATCATCTGTGTGCAGATACATTCATTTCCACACTGAGAAGGGTGAGTGCCCACTCATTCCATACATTTTACACATTCCTCATGTGCTTAATCCCCTCTTCATCGCACTGACCTCAGAAATCAACATTGTCCCTGCCTCTCAGATAACAAAGCTGAGGCTCTGAGATGGCGTCACTGAGAGCTGGTATTAGGGTTGAGACAGCAGGAACACCGTCAATGCCTCAGGATATTGTGAGGGAATGTCGGGAGATGCAAACCTGCAGGCAGGGTGGTGACAGCAGATGCAGGGGTGCGGAGATAGGAGTCCAGCAGAGGCGGTTCCTGGCCAACGCTGAATTCCCCGCTAAGAGATTGGTTCAGGCTGGAGGCCAAGGAAGCAGCTCAGCTATTCTACAAACTTTCTTCGCATTTAGTCCCACAGAGGCACACAAACTTAGGCAGACAAGCATCTCATAAGAACCAAGTAAAACTATGAATCTCCAGGGCATTCTTTCACACAGATCCAGAACCTTCAGAAAACTAAGGGAAACAACAGCCTTTATTTAGATAATGAACTAGGTGCACTTAGCCACAATGACATTCCAGAGATGATAACTGAATGAACTGTGCTTGAACCCATGTAGCAGCTCTGTGTGGACCTCACGCTGCCCTCACGCTCCCTGCCCAGGCTGTGGGCCCTGCCAGAAATGGCCTCCAACTCCATCTTACTGAGTCCAACACTCTACCCCCTGTACCATCTCAGCTCTTCCTTCTCGTCCACAGTCTCCAGTTCATTCCCATGAGATTCACATCTCCAGCTCTTGTACTTGAGAACCCATTCCTGCAGCTTCCAGTACTAGAGATCAGAAGCTCCATGTTATTTAATGCACGTAACTCTCTCCCTGTTAGGACACCTGAAGCCCCTGATGGTAGGGATGTGCCTCATCTCTCACAGAGCCAGGAACATGGACTCTGTACAAGGCACATCTGCAGAACTGATATGCCTGCTTTTCTATAAAAAGACTCTTTCATCTCCACAAGTGACACCTGAAGCCCAGCTCAGTAAGAGAAATTGACACAGCCCAACATATGTATGTCCTGAGAAACTGAGGAATCTTAACAGTGTCCTCAGCTAGCAGCACCCTTGCATTGCAAAGCCTGGGAGTCCATCTCTACCTCTTCTCAAAGACTCAACAAGACACAAGCTGACATGCTGAACAAGTGAACTCCTACTGTTCAGATCATCTTACAAACAGTCAAGGTGGAGATGGTATGTTCTGTCCTAAGGACACCAGGGAGCTGGAGGTGGCTCATAGAGCCCATGAATAGTGATAAAAGGGGGTGCGTGGGGAAGGGCTTGCAGGGTGGTCCTCTTGCATCCATATGGACCTACAGAAGAGAAGCGACAGGTATGGTGGTATGACAGAAGCAGAATGCCCACCGGGAGCTAAACACAATATGGTAGGTGACAGCACATGACCTCTTGTTCAGCCACAGGTTCTAGGGGAACAGAGCATCAGTGCCACAAAATGCAACCCTCCCATGAGGTTCCACCTACAGCCTGAAGGCACCAGATGCCAGGAGGAGAAACTACTGTCACCACACATCACTGCCCATGGTAGCAAATGCAGAAAGCCAAGGCATCCTGCTCAAGAAGATTGATGGCAGTAACACCAGTCTAGTAAAGGAGCACATTCCAGAGAGGTGGGCATCTATGTCCAGGGACCCCTCTGGTGCCCTCTTGCACCACATGTGCAGACTTTTTATTTTCACACTGAGAACAGACAGAACATCAAGGAATGAAAAGCCCAGCACCACACAGAGATTCAGAGCCACCCCAGGGTCAAAGCACAGATTGCCGACCCAGACCTGTCTTCGTTTTACTTCCCTCCCTGACAAAGGCATCCTGTCTGCAAAACCACAGAGACCTCTGAGGGGATGGGGAATCCCAGAGTCCTCCAAGGGGACTGGAAATGGGTTTTCTGAGAGAAACATGTTGCCTGTGCACGTTCATTGGTCTCAGGTGTGTTTATCTTAATTCACAGATAACTCTGATTTTAAGTACAATAAGAACTGCAGAGCTGTTTTGTCCCACTGTAAAAGAGAGGTGGAAATTCTACATAAACGAATGAACATAATCATATCTTAATTTCAGGTATAAAACTCCCATAAGGTATCATGAGACACAGTACCAGTTACAACACCTCCTGTGCTGCAAGAGAACCTGTCCGTATAAACACAACTGCAGAACTCTGTGAGGTACCGTCCCTGCAGGGAATCTCTGATTCCCTCCCTTCATGACTGCAATTCCAGATACACAGTACACAGGCCACTTTTTCTAGTACAGAGGCCACTTCTGATAATTCAGTGTTTTCACCTAGGGGACAACTGGAGAAATTCTCTATCGCACATTTACCAACACAGTAGGAACAGTGATGAATTCTGAAATTTATCTAAGAACAGTCAGCACTGCACAAAACACACAACATAAAGTTGGAAAGAGTTCATCTTTTCCAGTCATGAGGCTGATAGCAGACATTCTGAACAAGTTCATCCCTTACACTGAAACAGGAGAAAATGAAAATCATAACAATAATCTCGTATAAAGTAGATGTGGAAGGAGTCAGCCACGCCAGAAGACTTGAGTGTGCAGCGAAGTGTCATTCTCCTCAAGTTATTTCGACAAACACAAAGTGAGGGCCATGTGGTCCTCAGCCTCCATGCACTTGTGGCTTCCAGGGGCACCAACTAACATGATTATCTTAAAATGGAGAAACCTGGAGGCTTGTGAAGAAGAAGTAGATAAAATAGTAAAGACACCATAAGACATAGAAAATAAGACAAGGCCAGATAGAAGTTTCCAGAAATCATTACAATTGAAAAGGGCAACCGATTTTATCTTGTCTTTCTGTACATCCTTTGTAGAGACATAACTGATGTTCCCCATGGGAGCTGCACCATGTCCTATGTCTCACAAATCCTAAAGGTGGATGGAGATTGATTCTGACTTGCATAGACTGTGCAGAAGAACATTCCCCCCATCGTCCATTATATTCAACTCTTTCCCCCTCTCCAGTCCCTTACCATGGGATTTCCAGGTTCCTCAGGTGACCCTTGAGGACAAGAGGGAGATCTGACCTTGTCCCTTGAGGAAGTTTCCACATGGCCTTGGCTCAGGTATTTTTATAACTAATCAAGCAAGTGTGAACAGCTCAGGTCTCAACTAGCTAGAAATAAAGTGAGGGGTGTGTCTCATCCCTCAGAAAGCCCAGCACACGGTCTCTGTACAAGCTACAACCCAGGGAGTGCTGTGTCTGTCAGCCGGTATAAGGCCCCTTTCCTTCCCTATAAGAGACACGTGCTGCTCAGCTCACTATGTGGAAATGACAGCCCATTTCACGCATGTTCTGAGAAACTTGAAGAACATTACGACACCCTCAGTCGGGCTGACCTGAAAGTCCTGTGGTGCCAGCATTGCATCTTCTCCAAAGACACAACAACAACAACAACAATAACAAAAAGACGAAACGTGTTTCATAAGTCAACTTATACTGTTCAGATCATCTTTCCAGATGGTGCAGGTGGAGGTGGAGGGTGAGGTCCCAGAGACCACCAGGGTGGAGAAGGGGTGTGGCCCATAGCCCATGAATGGTGATAAAGGGCAGCCCATGGGGTATAGCATGGAGGGCACTTTTGGGAAAGAAGGAAATGCTCTTGGGGTGCCTGGGTGGCTTAGTCGGTTAAGCGTCCGACTTTCGCTTAGGTCCTGATCTCGCGGTTCGTGGGTTCGAGCCCCGCATCGGGCTCTGTGCTGACTGCCAGCTCAGAGCCTGGAGCCTATTTCAGAGTCTGTATCTCCCTCTCTCTCTGACCCTCCCCTGCTCACGCTGTCTCTCTCTTCTCTCCTAGAAATAAATAAAATAAAATATATATATAAAAGAAGGAAATGCTCTTGCAGCCACATTGACCTGCAGGACAGAAATTAAACTTTTTAATGTGTTAGGGTAAAAGGTCAAAAATCCAACACCAACACCAACACTACCATAGCTGAACCCCTACAAAGCAGGAACAATGTTTGTCTTCTTCTCCTCTGCCTGGTTTCAACAGGGCAGCCTCAGTGCCACAAAACTCCACTCTTCCCAAAGGGTCATTTCAAATTCCAAGCATATTTTTCCACGGAGCAAAATTAGTCTGTATGTCATAGTGTACATAAAATTCAGCATTCCCTGTGAATTCACATGGATCTATAAGTAGGAGTTTGAGGAAACAAAGCAGTGCACTGCTGGCAGCATGCACGGTACTGGTTGTGTCTGCAAATGTAGGGAAGAAGTGGTCAGTCCTAGAGGATGAGAGAGATAATTCCAGACTCCTAAAGAATGTCTGTTCCACACACACAGGCATCTATTTCCAGGACTACTCTCCACCCATCCCTCCACCACCTCAACAGCTCCATCTTAGCATATTAGGAGCAGAAATAAGGATGAGGAATTATGGTTTCATATCATTGATTTACATCTTTAATCCAGTTCCGGTTAATTCTTATGAGTGGTTCAACCTGGAGACTCATGAGAGAACCTTCTGCAGGCCTTTCATGCCCAAGCTCTGATTCTCATAACTGCAAAATATGACCATCCTGCTCTCAATGTAAGGAAACAGGCTCTAAGAGGAAGGAGGGTAAACGGCTGGCAAAAGGTGAAGTAGGAGTTGATACCAGCTCTGCCTGCAATGTCCTGCTGGCAGCCTCTGCTCACCTCACTCCCTCTTTGGACATGCTGCCCTAAGGGACAAAGATCTATGGGGAGATGACATCCCTAGAGCCTTCCAGAGGACTTGGGAAAGTATTTTCTGCAGGAACAGTGCCACCTACAGGAGTTAGTTATAAAAAATTATAGACACATGTGAATTCACAAGGAATGCCGAATTTTACGTGCCCTGTGACATACAGACTAATTTTGCCCTGTGGAAAAACATATTGGGAATTTGAAATGACAAAATTAAAATGAATATGTTCTGATATCATATGGAAAGTGGAAAAGATAGATACGGTATCAAGAGGAGATGCCAGCTATAACAGCTACACAGGCCGAAAAAGAACCTGGCAAGTGAACATGGCATCAGCTCTTTTCCAGAAACTGGCACATCAGACCTGACTTTCACTCTCCATTCTTTCAGTTCCAGTGTATGTTTTCTACTTCGAATATATCTTCCCAGATAGCTCATAATATTTTTACTACTTGAACAGCTGCAGTGACTCGGCAAAAGCACATTTCCCAAAAGAGATGGGAAAAGTGATGAATTATGAAATCTAGAAAAAATAAACTTCAAATAAGAGCATTCAGAATTGATACGTACCTCTCAGAAAGTTGGGCTTTTCATGTTTTTCAGTTAGTGAGGATTACAATTGATGTTGTTAACAGCTTAATGACTAACTCTGGACAGAAAAGGAGTAAAACAACAATAATGTTGTTTCAGTTTCCAGGAACATTCCCATGAAAGGAGGTCTGGAAGAAGTGAGCCAGCCCAGGAGATGTAAGTGTGAGGCGATATGTCCTCCTCCTCATGTTAGTTCCACAATCACAGAGTGACTGTCCTGTGGTCCTCCTCCTCTAAACACTTATGGCTTCTGGAGGCACTACCAAGGATGACAAGCTAAGAACAGAGAGACCTGTAGGCTCTTGGGAAAGAGTTTTACTCTTTGTAAAGTAAATAACACCATAGATATACACATATGGGAACACATAAACTAGAGACAAGACCAGAAGAGAGTGCTGTATAAAGAGATAAAAGGTTCCAGAGAGAATTGCAACTGAAAATGGTCACATCATATACCTTGACCTTCTGTGTGTCCCAAGTAGGGACAGAGTTGTTGTTCCTTGTGGAAGCTGCACCAGGTTCTGCATTTGATAGAGGCCAGAGAAGGGAGGGAGGTTTATTCCGACTTGCATAGACTGTGTGGAAAAAACAAAAAACGTCCATGCCTTCCTCCACTATCTTACTCTGCTTCCTACAATCAAGTCCCTTACCAGAGACAGAGGATTTCCCACACCTCATAGGTTAACTTTGGGACTCCAGAGGGGTCTTGAGGAAGGCACCAGAAGTCTTTGATTGGATATTTGATAAGCAAGCAAGTGTGGCATTAAAGAAGGGCTTCTAATATATAATGGGAAATGACAATTTTTTCACAGATTCAAAATTAAAAGAAGAATAGCTTAGTTAGGATAATGTCAGTAAATGTCATCATGAACAGCACACTGTCCTTTTCTACAAGGCATGGGTGGGACTTTTCAAATGTTTTACTGTATATAGAATCTGCCTTATGTATCTGACAAGGGGTTATGTAAGTATTCATGAACATAAATTGCCTTGAAGAGACTAATACTATAGTAATGAGAACAGGAAAGGTTAATTCTATGTGGAATAACTTGCAAAGTTTTAGAGTCACACTAATAAAATAACATTAGAGGAGTGAAATTTCACAAGGATTTACTTTACTAATGGGGTACTACAGTTTCCAATACACCAAAAAAGAAAACTTTTTAAAGAAAAAAGCGACCTCCAAAGAGAGGAAAGAAATGTCTGCTTTCTTTATAGAAATAGAATAAATATTCCATGGAATATTTATTCGAAAGGCAAATCAAGAAAGCTCATCAGGACATAAAGCCTCCAAATCATGCTATTGTTCATATTAATCTGAAACAAAAGAAAAAGCCTTTAACATTGTTTCAAGGTGGAAAGGGGGATGACCGACATCCATTCTAGCACCCACTCTCCAGTTAAATGGAACCAGGTGATTGCATGGGGGCCCACAGTCAGTGGAGGGGTGTGAGCTCCACCACTCAGAAGGGACAGACCCAAAGAGCCCTGCTGGCTGGGGGCATCTGAGGGAAACTGTGTCCTGTCACCACTGTGAGACATCCTGTGCCCTCTAGTAACCACCTGGGATTGTAGGAGACCGAACAATGACAACCACTGAAACAGAAGCTGGTTGTGCGGATGTTGCCACAGATGTTAAGCTACTGCATTTCACAACGTGCTCCTTACCTCTCCATGGAGGGATCTCCCTGTCAGGTCCTCCTGCCATTGGTTTGTGCTCCTGGATTCCTGTGGAAGCCTCTATCTTTGGATGACTTCCACTCTGGAAGATCAAGCTGAATCAGTTTCACTCACTTAGGTAACTAAGAGTTACCACACCCAGGCCTCCCCTGGACACCAAACAGTTTAGCCTTTTTAAAAACCTCACGATGCTCTTAAAAGACATGTGTCAAAATCCTGTCCCTGCATTTCAAGTAGACGACCTCCCTGCTCTGCTCCACCATCTCCTTTTCCTGATGATGAAACTTGAGCTGGGAGACAGAAAAATGTCCACTTTCAGCTGTAGCAGAGTGTGCACAAGAGAAGGAGAGAAAAACTTTCTTACCCAGTTGTTCTGAGCCGCCTTCTCACAAAGAGCAATCTGAAAGAGCCAGCACATCGATAAAAACCCAAGTGGAGAGATTCAGTGCCCCGTTATGATCATCTGCGTCAGGTGCTGAAGGACTCAGGAACTGCTAGGCAAAGAGCAGTCTACCTGGTGTCCGAAGGTGAGCTCTGACTGCTGCAGCTCTCCTTGTGTTTCTTCTACTCTTCTCCTGGGAGTGACGATTGCTTTCATCAGATGAAGCACCACGTTGAGGGTGATGGTAATCGGCCCAGTCCCATTCATTATAAGAAATGAGCCCTCATACACAAGGTCCAATCATATAAGACACAATTTCACATGAGGAGGAGAGTACAGAAAGCCCAAAAGCATTGCTACACCATCTTGTATTTATTATTTTTAATTCCTTTGGTGGTCTGCATTGACATGATCTCCTTACCAGAGGTAACAGCTCCATGTCATTGTTTATCATTGATAATTCTGCAATGAGTATCTTTCATCATAAAGTTCAAGTCTTCTTTTCCTTAGAACCTTATCATATTTCTCACGTTTACAACAAGGGGGTCTCTAAAATGCGATGGTCATACTTGTCGATGTTATTCTTCATCCACCGAACTGCTTCCTGAGGTTTATAATAATTTTCAGCACCTCCAGAAACATGTCCAGGAACCACATTTCCACAAAGTCTTGCCAGGACAGCATTGGGATCAGGAACTCTTTAGTGACTTAACTTGTTTAAATTAATATTTTAACTTAACATCTGGAAAATGCCACAATTTTCTTGAAGTCTCTATATAAATAAATGTCTCCTGAAAGCTTGTGTATATCTGTGTGCTACTTGGGTCTAAACACTGTACAAAGTTTCAAAGTGATCCAACAGGCGTGTGTGAGCTATTTCTGGTAGGAGCTGGACTCACTTGTAGTTCCGTAGCTCTTCTGCTGCTAATTTTAGTTTCTCCTCTGCGTGTGACAGCTGCTTCTCCCCTTCCACCTGCTCCTGTTCTTTCAGTCTCAGCTTCCTACAAGGGGAAGGAAACACACATTACATGGTAGCCCATGTGAAATTATGCCTTTCTTCCCTCCCCCAGAATCTGAAGGCAGGGCTCAAATATCTCCTCTCCCCTTCCCCGTAAACACACAGATCCACAAACACAACCAAGGGGAAGCATTGATGCACCCCTCCATAAGGGACTAAACAAACTCAAGCTCCAGCATGCTGGCAAGAGTTTGGCAACTCTGGGCTTCTCTTCACAGCTCTCTATGCTGACTCATCAATGCATCACATAAATATAAAAAACCCACATGAGAAGCACTAAGTGTCCCCCCTACCCCAAACCCCAGCTCAGGCTCTTGTGATTGGGACTGCATCAGTGTATTTCATTTCAATGTACCAAAAAAACCAAGCCTGACCAACTCATCACAACTAAACACATAAGGATGAAACAGGGATTCTTGACTTGTCTGGTTTCTCCCAAGAACCCTGAATTTTCAATCAAGGCTAGGGCCATGACACTGCCATACAGACATCTTTCTTAGACATGGTGTCATTAACACTGTACAATATCAGAAATGGACATTTCTACAGTTCCAAGGGAACTCCTGCCACCTGCCTCAAAGACACCATTTGAGAAGAATGCAAAATACACTGACAAAAAGAAAATGATGTGAATTGCCCCACTTTCAGAATCTTGTCTCCTGGAAAAAGATTTCAGGGAAGGGAAGGCAAGGGAAGTCAAAGGAAAGGAAGGGAAGGGAAAGGAAAAGAAAGGGGGAAAGAAACGAAAACTGAGTTCACAGGGTTCAGTACTGCTGTCAGCCCTGATCTCCTATCAGACATAAACTCCCGTCTCATCTGCAGGAAGATACCATAATAGTACACCTGAATTCTTCTCCAAATATTTCCTACCCAATGTGTAGACTTTAACAACAAATTATAGACATATGACAGTCATGTAGCTATGATGGGATGGAAATGTAAAGGACAATGAGAATGAACCCTGAGGTTTCCACAAAGTAATGGAAGATGCAGATCACAGAAATCAAGGCAGAGGGGAGAAACACAATCCTTGACTAATTACTATGGGGAAGGTATGGTTGGTGTTAAATGTACTCAAGAAAATATAATTATCCCCATTGTCTCACACATTCATTCTTACAACAGTGTTTGTAAAAATTAACTCCTGAAAGTCTTACTCTTCTGTGTCTCTCTGTCTTCATCCACACATTCCATCAAGAATGTCTACATTCTTCTTCAGTGTTTCCCATTCAGATTCCTTTGCCCCTTTCACATACCTCAGTGCATTACAGTTGTCTCCCAGGTCCCCTTTGCTACCTGTCAAGCATAAAATAGTTTACTTGAGTGTGTGCACCCATTCCCATAAGTGTGGTCATGAGGGGGGAGAGGAGAAAAGATAGGATTCCAAAGGCAGGAAGCCACTTTTTAACTTTCCAGAGCAAACTCATTCTGCCAAACGTGACTTTCTGCCACCTAAGCAACACCTCTTCCAGGTTATATTTATTAGACGTCATGAATCCCCCTGCATCGAATCCTTGACGCAGTCACTGGTATCTCCTCACTTTAAGACAGATTTGAGAAAGATGTAATGACTATAGAAGAGCGTGACTGTACTTAACACTACTAACATGTACACTTAAATGGTTATGATGTGAAATTTTCTAATGCATGTATTTCACCACAGTTAAAAAGAGAAACCTCAAAAGTAATGATGTTCAGTTCTCTGATGTATAGAACGTTTGATAGTAAATTTTGTTACCTGATTCTTTTGGATCTTAAGCTGAGCATTTTTTTTCCTGCACAGGCTGTTCTTCAGACCTTAGGTTCACTTCCTGTTCTTCAGACTTCAAGTTAACTTCGCTGGTAGCAACTTCATTAAGGGGAAGGTGGACATGAGCAAAACATTCTCTCTAGTGACTTAGGCCCCAAGAAGAAGATCACTCAGTATAAAACATATAAATCCAATGTTCTAAGATGTGACAAATTTGTTTCTCTTCAAAGCAAAGTGTACAATGGAAATCCTGCAGGAAATAGAGGGAATTTACTTCTGAAACATCTGAAGCATTTACTAAAATAACACCCTTCAAGTTCTCTATAGATTTTTCTTTTTCCCAATTTGCAAGTAGCATAGAAACAAACTGTGTACTAGGATTTGCAAACAGACACTAGACAATGTGTCACAAAGAAGCATTGTCAAGAGAACATACCCCACAGTCAGTCCCTGCATCATTATAAACAGTCGATCCAGTTTGGGCCAAAGTGAAAAACCAGATACAAAGAAATGAATCATGAAGAGAACAGTGGAAGGTGTAAATATTTCAGAGCAACTATCTTAGTTTTTGAGACAATGGAAAAGAAAAAGTGAGGAAAGTGTAAAATCTTTCAAGCCAAACAGTTCAAATGAATGACTTTTATTTATGGAAGATAACTATTGTCACCAGATTCAATTTCAAAATTCTCTGCTCTGCATTAGGAGGAACAGAACTGTTCAACATGGCTAGAAACTTGTAGTGTTCTCTCCCAGCAGCACTGAATGATATAAAAATTAAGACGGGGTTACAAAAACAAATTCTACCCAACTCCAAAATAAAAGAAGTACTCTGGTGTTACTGCTTGAAACAGCAGTGAACAGCACAGAAGTTTGAGAGGCCCAATTCACCCAATGACCAAAGGGCTCAAACATCAAAATATGGTAACTCAAGATCCGCCAATTCTTGACATTCTGATTTCTCTCTGATTGCAACAAAGCATGCACAATTTGAATGATGTCATTGAAAAATTCGTTAGCGCGCTCAAGTATCTCACTGTTAGTCTACAACAAAACATATAGTCATCAGGAATACTTACTCATTACTTTTACTTCCATTTTTAAAGGACAAAGAAGGGATTTTGATACCTTTTTTTAATTTAATTTTTGAGAGAGAGACAGAGGAAGAGAGCAGGGGAGGGGCAGAGAGAGACGGAGGGAGAAAATCCCAAGCAGACTTCCCACCATCAGCATGGAGCCGGATGCAGAGCTCCAACTCATAAACCATGGGATCATGACCTGAGCTGAAACCAAGAGTTGGATGTTTAACCGACAGAGCCACTCAGGGACCCCAGGATAAAGAAGGGATTTTTACTTTACATCTATGTGCTTCATAAGAGGGAAGCTTATTTTGCCACAGGGTTTCTTGAGTACATTTCTTTGCTCTATTGATCTACATAAAGATGTAATAAAGGATTCAGAATTCAAAAATGTTAATTATAGTGACATAAAAACCTATCTCTAGTGGGTAAATCATTATAGAAATAAAGAATGTGGTATTTTACATATGTGATGATTGATTTGAATTTAACCTGTTATAGAATGGAAGGAAATGGGACACCAGGATGAAAGAGGAGATGGCAAAATCAGCGAACTTGAAGTGAATACAATTCCAGATAAACTCATGGAAATGAAAAAAAAAGGGTGGGGGGAGACGATTATGCCTTCTGTTCACAAATGGATATTTTTTCTTCAAGTTTTGCGTTTTCCTTCATGTAGTACTTAATCTTCTCAGAAATTTGATCTAAATTAACTAAAAAGATAAAAAGCAATCTCTTAAGGTTAGTACCAAAACCAGTAAAATCAAGTTACCTTGTGGAGACAACAGCAAACGCACACGATCTGGCACTATGGTCACATATAACATCTTGGCATTACTGTGATCCCTGAGGAAAGCAAGTTCTAGTTAGTGGCGTTTTATTTTTCTTTCTCTTTCTTTCCTTCTCTCTCTCTCTCTCTCTCCACCCTTTCCTCTCCACTTCTCTCTTCTCCTTTTTCTTTAAGAGACAGAGAACACGTGAGTGAGTGAAGAGTAGGGAGAGGGAGGGAAGGAGGGAGAGAGAGGGAGAGAGAGAGAGAATCTTAAGCAGACTCCATGCTCAGCATGGAGTCCAATGCAGGGCTCAATCCATGATCCTGTGATCATTTCCTGAGCCAAAATCAAAAGACAGATGCACAACTGACTGAGCCATCCAGGCGCCCCCAATACACCATCATTGAGCAACATGCCTTTTAGAATATATGAAAAGTTCAAATTGCCCTGACATCACCAGAGGAGAAATGGAGAAAAATCAAGTATTCTCCATACATATATTCTGTCCTTCATGATCAAATAAATAAATAAGTGCAATTAGTTTAAAAACAAAAGTCAAAACGAAAAAAATAACCCACCTAATTTCTTCTAGGTTTTCCCTCTTTCACTCACCTTTTAAAAATAACGAAAGGGGATCTGGCCATGTGTAGCAACATGGATGGACCTTGAGGGTGTTATGCTGAGCGAAATAAGTCAGGCAGAGAAGGAAAATATCATATGTTTGCACGTATAGGAGGATTAGGAGGAACTTGACGGAGGAACAAGGGGGAGAAGAAGGGCGGAAATGGTGGGGGAAAGGGAGAGAGGCAAACCATGAGAGACTCTTGAATGCTGACAAAAACTGAGGACTGATGGATGTGGAGGGGAGGAGGGATGGGCATGGAGGAGGACACTTGTGGGGATGAGCACTGGGTGTTATGTGGAAACTAATTTGACAATAAACTATTTGTAAAAAAAAAAAAAAATAACGAAAGGGGGCACCTGGGTGGCTCAGTCAGTTGAGTGTCCAACTTCAGCTCAGGTCATGTTCTTGTGGTCTGTGAGTTCAGGCTCCCCATTGGGCTCTATGCTGATAGCTCAGAGCCTGGTACCTGCTTCGGATTGTGTGTCTCCATTTCTCCTTGCACGTCCTCTGCTTGCTGCTCTTTCTCAAAAATAAATAAAAACATTTAAAAACTTAAAAAAAATAATAACAAAAGGGGTACCGGGTGGCTCAGTCAGTTGAGATCCAACTTTAGCTCAGGTCATCATATACTGCTCATGAATTTGAGCCTCACATTGGGCTTGCTGCTGTCAACACTGAGCCCACTTCATGTCTTCTGTACCCTTCTCCCTCTGTCCTCTCCTCACTTGCACTCTCTCAAAAGGAAATAAATATTTTAAATAAATAGATAAATAAATAAGAAAATAACACTACAAGAGATGTGGGTGCCTGGGTGCCTAGTCGGTTGATTTTGGCCCAGGTCATGATCTTACGGTTGCTAAGATTGAGCCCCATGTGAGGCTCTGTGCTGACAGTGTGGAGCCTGCTTGGGATTCTCTCTCTCTCTCCCTATCTCTCTGCCCTTCCCCCACTCGTGCACACTCTCCATCTCAAAAGAAGTAAATAAGCATTTAAACAAACACTGAAAGAGAAATTATTCTAAATGTCACTTGTTCGGCACTCAGAGGCCTCCAATGTCTTTCTGCTGCTCCACATGGTCCCCTGCATGAGAACAAGGTGGGACTCTTAGGTGGATATGGTCTTGGAATCAAACACACTTGGGCAAAATCTCAGCTTTACTACTTAGTGGTTAGTATCCTGGATAACTCCTCATCTCCCCAAATCACAAGACAGTGAAAGCCCAAGATGCAAACTTTACCACCTGCATCACTGGTAATCACTATGCAGGAAACACTCACCTTATATATGGATAGCACATGGAAAACACCTAGAACAGGACCCAGAACTCTAGAATCTTCTGACAGGCATTTAATTCTATTGTTCTGTCCCAAACTGCAAACTTACCTTCTATTTGTACAATGTGAGTGTTCTGCTGCCCTGAGGTCACTTCTCCCTATACCAGTGCTGTATTTCTCACAGCAACACCAGCATTTGAGGACCCACTATGTTCCCGGTCACTTATTCAGCACAGTCCATGGTGCCTATACACACAAACCACTGACCCCATTTTGCATCCTGTTCACTAACTCTCCACGGGCATTAGAAGCTCCCTCCACCCAGAACTCATAATACATGTTTTAAATCTCTCTAGTGACACACACTTGCCCTGGCAATATCTGACTTCTTCTCTAAGCCTTGAGCTTCTTGACAGTCTCAGATAGTGCTGTAATCTGTACGTTTCCCCCAATAGCCAGGCCTTGCCAAAATATTCCTGCACCTGGCTTCTTAAATATTTCTGATCAGAGATAAACTCATCTGCTTCTCCCTCATTGTTTGATTTTTCCTCTACCTGGTCGCCTGTCTCAGTTGGTGGCAACCCAATCTGTGCTGTTGCTTAGGATGCAAACAAGAAAAAGTTACTGAAGAGTTAAGGGGCTAACTAAACTGGATAAGTCAATGTCTTTACTTGTAGTTGAATTAGAAACCAAACTGAAGAGCTATATGAAGAAACGATTACAGGACACCTGGGCATCTCAGTTGGTTGAGCATCCGACTCTTGATTTTGGATCAGGTCATAATCTTATGGTTTGTGAATCGAACCTGCATCAGGCTTTTGAATCTTTAAAAAGATTTAAAAAGAAAACATTACAAGGAAAATAGAAGCCTGAAATCTTACCTTCATATCCTCGAGGCTTTACCTAGAAGAGGTACGAACAAAGTTAAATTTGATAGAAACAATATTTTTAATAGTTTATTGTCAAGTTGGTTTCCACATAACACTCAGTGCTCATCCCCACAAGTGCCCTCCTCCGTGCCCATCACCTCCTTCCTCTCATTCCCACCCCCATCAGCTCTCAGTTTGTTCTCAGCATTCAAGAGTCTCTCATGGCTTGCCTCCCTCAATCTCCTCAACTATTTTCCCCCTTCTTCTCCCCCATGGTCCTCCATTAAGTTTCTCCTAATCCTCCTATATGTGCAAACATATGATATCTGTCCTTCTCTGCCTGACTTATTTCACTCAGCATAACACCCTCAAGTTCCATCCATGTTTCATTCTTTCTCATAGAAACAATATTTTTTATAAAATATTTTTGACAAAAAGTCAAAGTCATAATCCAATGTGGTATTATAATAAAAGTCACTTCAACAAAATATTTTTTATGTGTTGCAATTCTAGTATAGTTAATATACAGTGTTATATTCGACTGGGGTGCACATATAATGATCCAACAATGCTGTACATTACTCAGTGTTCGTCATGGTAAGTGTACTGTTTAATCCCCATCACCTATTTTTCCTACCCCCATCCACCTTCCCCCTTGTAACCAGCACTTTGTTCTATCAAGTTAGGAATCTCTTTCTTAGTTCATCTCTCTCTCTTTTTTCCCCTTTGCTCATTTGTTTGTTTCTTACATTCCACACATGAATGAAATCATATGGTATTTATCTTTCACTTAGCATTATAACCTCTGTATCAATCCATGTTGTTGCAAATGGCAAGATTTCATTCTTTTTCATGGCTCAATATTTGTGTGTGTGTGTGTGTGTGTGTGTGTGTGTGTGTGTGTGTGTAAGTAATCACCTCTTCTTCCATTTATCCTCCATTTATCAATGGGTGGACACTTGGGCTGCTTCTATAATTAATTTGCTATTGTAAATAATGCTGCAGTAAACATAGGAGGGAATATATCCTTTAGAAGTAGGGTTGGAGGTTTTTTTTGTTTTTTGTTTTTTTTTTGTATTCTTTGGGTAAATACCCAGTAGTGCAATTACTGCATCATAAGTTAGTTCTATTTTCAATTATCTGAGGAAATTCCATACTGTTTTTCAAAATAGCTACAGCAATTTGCATTGCCACCAAAAGTGCATGCGGGTTCCTTTTTCTCCACATCCTTGCCAACACTAGTTTTTTCTTGTCGTATTGATTTTAGCCGTTTTGGCAGGTGTAAGGTGATAGCACATCGTAGTTTTGATTTGCACTCACTAAGTTGAGAAAAACTCCTTGTGAAGTTAAGGTAAGTTTGTATGGACTCTTACCATCAGATGGCAACAGATATCCACCCTCACTCAATTGTTTCTGCTTGAGCACCAACCCCCAAGGCACCTTGTTGATTGGTATTTGGGGTGGCTCATTCTTGCCATGATATGCTTATTGCACTTTGTGAAGGAACTTACTATAGGAACTTCTTCTTTTGTCGTTGTGGGAGCAACATTGCGTTCCAGAAAAACCTTTTTTTCTTGATACCACCCATTAGGCGAAAAACAGGCTACTGACCCCTGCTCACAAAGAACTAACTTTTGCCTTTACGATGCTAAAAACATTATCCTGTTTATATCAGAATGCCACTTCTGAGCTGTTCCCCATACATGTATGCATATCAGTGTCCTAGAAAGTTTCTACTAACAAAAAATTTATCATCAGAATGCCACTTCTGTGCCATCCCCCAAAACACTAAATCAAAATAAAGTTGAGTCTCAGACAGTGCAGAGAGGCCTGGCTGGTGACTAGAAAGAATCTCATGCCTCTCTCATCCCTCTCTCATTGACACTGTCCATCCTTCGGGGCCCCTTGATGTACCAGAGCTGGATTCTGGCAATTTCCCTCACCATGAATGATGTTGAGCATCTTTTCACGTGTCTGTTGACCATCTGAATGTCTTCTTGGTGGAAATGTCTGTTTATGTCTTCAGCCCAGTTTTAAATTGTATTATTTTTTTAATGTTTTATTTATTTTTGAGAGAGAGAGTGTGTGTGTAAGGGAGGGTCAGAGAGAGAGGTAGTCACAGAATCCAAAGACAGGCTCCAGGCTCTGAGCTAGCTGTTAGCACAGAGCCTGAGGTGAGGCCTGAACCCACAAACCATGAGATCATGACCTGAGCCGAAGCCAGACACTAACCGACTGAGCCACCCTGGTGCCCCTTAAATTATATTATTTATTTTCTTGTTGTTGAGTTGTATCATTTCTTTATATATTTTGGGTACTAACCCTTTGTCAGCTATGTCTTCTGCAAATATGTTCTCCCATTTAGTACATTGTCTTTCAGTTTTGTGGATTGTTTCCATCACTGAGCAGGATCTACTTATTTTGATGTAGTCTAATTTTGTTTATATTTCCTCTGCCTCGGGAGACTCTCGAAAAATGTAGCCATGGCCTAGCATAATAAAAACTTAGAAGTATAGGGGTGCCTGGGTGGCTCAATCGGTTAAGCGTCCAACTTCAGCTCAGGTCATGATCTCGTGGTTTGAGGGTTCGAGCCCCACGTCAGGCTCTACTAACAGCTAGCTCAGACCCTGGAGGCTGTTTCAGATTCTGTGTCTCTCTCTCTGACCCTCCCCTTCTAATGCTCTCTCTGTCTCTCTCTCTCTCTCAGATATAAATAAAACATTTAAACTTTTTAAAAAAAAATTAGAAGTATAAGAAGCTAAGGGGAGGGGCAAGATGGCAAAGTAAGGAGCTCTGTACTTGCACTTGCGCCCATACTTCACATGGAAAAGATCTGAAGCCATGGGAAACCTTACAAAACCTGGGAGATTGGGAGAAAAAGGACACAGAATTCACTGAGAAATCCTTCTAATGTGAGTGCAAACTGGGGAAGATAAAATCGGACAGGGATCGGAGACTCCAGGGTCGGAGTCGATCCACCTCTGCGGGGAGTGAGGGGAAAAAGAGAGTCCAAAACAGAAAAACCTCTGCTCGGCGGAAAAGCCTCCGCTAAGGACATAGAAACACCCTGCGCACCAAATACCTGCACACCAGGTCCCCTCACGCCAACTGGTCCCGGAGGGGATGAGCGCACAGACTGCTTCTTTGTGCTTGCTCCTGGCTGGCTGAACTTCAGAGTAACAGCGCGCCTGCCGCCATTATCCTCCCGGCGGGCTTGGGCCCCTGGAAGAGCCCCGCGTGGACACTGGGCATCTGCGCTTCTGGCTGGCTGGAACTCTAGAGGGAAGGCAAAGAGATAAAAACTGGGAGATTTGCCTGTGAGTTCGTGTTTCGGGTGACGAGCATAGAGGGATCTGGTTTTCCTCACTCCAGCGGCCTCCACGAACCCGGCAGGCAAGCCCTCACCCATGCTCTCCTGCCCGACCCAGAGAAGGAAGCAGCAATTCTGACGCCACCCCCAGAGCCAGGCAGGAGGTCTGGAATTGCCCCGAGGGGATTGCTGGGAAGTTGTGTCTAAGGCAATTACATCAGGGCGTGCGGACTGGGATTTGGAGACAGGGACTGGCCTGGGTTGAAGAGTGCAACCAACTTTGGCTGCGCCCCCAGCATGGGGAGTTTACACGCCCAAAAGCGAGGTGCAGCGCTTGGTTCAAGAAGGGACTGGAGTACCGCCACTCTCCTCCCCACAACCGCCAAGGCAGAACTCCCGCCTGTCTCATTGGATCACGCCACGCCCATCCCTGCTTGAGAGCTGCCCTCATCCCTTTTTTTTTTTCTCTTTTCTTTCTTGTTTCCCCAGAACACTGACCAGATTAACTCCAGTCACCGGCTTGCGTAAACAATCACAACTAGTCCATTCTGTAGATATAAATTATACACTTACCGGCCTTTTCATCTCTTTCACTCAGGAGTAATGAGACTATATAGTCTCTCTGGATAATACCAGTGTCTTCTCTCACCTATCCAACCATATTCTACGCTTTTTCTCTTTGAAAAAGCTTCTTATCCCTTCTGCCTGTTGATTCTGTTTCCAATTTTGCCTCATCCCCGCCCTATCTTCTCTCTCTCTATGCTCTTCAACCAGCACTGCATACACACAGCTATTTATTTATTTATTTTTTTTTTTTAATATTTTTATTTATTTCTAGGAGAGAGAGAGAGACAGCATGAGCAGGGGAGGGTCAGAGAGAGAGGGAGTCACAGACTGAAACAGGCTCCAGGCTCTGAGCTGGCAGTCAGCACAGAGCCCGACGCGGGGCCCGAACCCACGAACCGCGAGATCATGACCTAAGCGAAAGTCGGACGCTTAACCGACTAAGCCACCCAGGCGCCCCATACACACAGCTATTTAACTGTAGCTGGGAAATTCGGTTATATGCTTTAAACTATTCTTTGTCCATAGGTTTTCTTCTTTATTCCTTTTCTGTTCTCCTTTTTGACCCTTTTATGTATTTTATACTATTATTTGCCCTCCCTTCTCTGTCTTTTCTCTTGACTTTTTTGTTTTCCCTCTTGGTTTACATGTTAGCTGAATTACTATCTGCGTTTGTGTGCTCCTGCTCCCTGTGTGTTTGTCTGTCTGTTTTCTTTTCCAGGGCTACCTCAAGAAACAAGCCAGAGTACACAAGGTGGAGAGTCCCAAATATCACTACGAATAGGAAAATAAAATAACCAAGGTCCCAACAAGAGAGACAAAGAGATACCATTCAAAAAACACTCTCTGAAAGGATAGGCCCTGGACAGTCAAAGAGTCTTCTTGGATACAGCAGCGCTCATAGACACAGAGAGCATAACAGGTCATGAAAACTAACAAGAGCCAGAGAGCTAACTAAAATGATGAAACAAAAGAGCTCTCATCCAAGGAAACTCCAAGAAAAATGACAGCTAATGAACTGCTCAAAACAGATATCAGCAGCATAGCTGAACAAGATTTTAAATAATGATGGTAAAATTAATAGCTGGGCTTCAAAAAAACATAGGAGACATCAAAGAAACTACGGCTACAGACAGAATGGAAAATAAAAATAGGCATGAAGGATTAAAAATTGCGATAAATGAGATACATAATAAATTAGAGGCCTAGCATGCACGGATGGAAGAGGCAGAAAGGAGAATCAGTGATTTAGAAGACACCATTATAGAAAAACAAGAAGCTGACAAAAAAAGAGACAAACTGATCCAGGAACAGGAAAGAAGAGTTCAAGAGCTCAGCGATACGGTCAAACGTAACAATATCCGTATCATAGGAATCCCAGAAGAGGAAGAGAGAGGGAAAGGTGCTGAAGGAGTCCTGGAACAAATTATAGCAGAGAACTTCCCCGACCTGGGGAAGGAAGTCAATGTTGAAATACAAGAGGCTCAGAGGACTCCCCTCAAATGTGACTTGAATCGATCTTCTGCACGGGCATATCATAGTAAGAATGGCAAAATATAAGGACAAAGAGAGAATTTTGAAAGCAGCTAGGGAGCAAAGGACCCTAACATACAAAGGGAAACCTGTCAGAGTGGTGACGGACCTCTCTCCTGAAACGTGGCAGGCCAGAAAGGAATGGCAGGAGATCTTCAACGTGATGAACAGGAAAAATATGCAGCCAAGAATCCTCTATCCAGCAAGCCTGTCATTCAAAATAGGAGAGATAAAATCCTTTCCCAATAAACAGAAGTGGAAAGAATTTGTCACCACGAAGCCAGCCCTACAAGAAATCCCGAGGGGGACGTTCTGAAGGAAAGGTTGCAAGGAACAAAGACACCAGAGACACCACCACAAACATGAACCCTACTAAAGATCCAAAGACTCGAAACCAACATATTTCAATCATAACACTGAATGTAAATGGGCTAAATGCTCCAGTCAAAAGATATAGGGTAGCAGAACGGATAAAAAAACAAAACCCATCTATATGCTGTCTACAAGAAACTCATTTTAGACTGGAAGATACCTTCAGGTGAAAAGTAAGGGGTTTGAGAAATATCTATCATGCTACAGGAAATCCAAAGAAAGCCGGAGTAGCTATACTTATATCAGACAAACTGGACTTTAAATTAAAGACAATAACAAGAGATGAAGAAGGGCACTACTTAATAATTAAGGGTCCATCCATCAGGAAGAACTAACAATCATAAATGTCTACGCACCGAATATGGGAGCACCTAAATATCTAAAACAATTAATCACAAACAGAAACAAGCTTATAGATAAGAATGTGCTAATAGCAGAGGACTTTAATACTCCACTTACAGCAATGGAGAGGTCAAGCAGACAGAAAATCACTAAAGAAATAATGGACTTGAAAGACACATTGGACCAGATGGATCTGACGGATATATTTAGAATTTTACATCCTGAGGCCAGGGAATTTACTTTCTTCTCAAGTGCACATGGCACATTCTCCAAGATACATCACATACTGGGACATAAAGCAGCGCTCAATAAATATAAAAGAATTGAGATCATACCATGCACACTATCAGAATACAATTATTTGAAACTTGAAATCAATTACAAGAAGAAGTCTGGAAAACCTCCCAAAACAAGGACGTTATAAAACACCCTACTAAAGAATGAATGGGCCAATCAGACAATTAGAGATGCAATTAAAAAATATATGGCAACAAATGAAAATGAAAACACACAATCCAAAATCTATGGGAATCAGCAAAGGCAGTCCCAAGAGGAAAGGACATGGCTCTCCAGACCTATTTCAAGAGATTAGAAAAAGCGCAAGTCCAAAATCTAACAGCTCTCCTAAAGGAACTAGAGGCAGAGCAACAAGAATGCCCTAAACCCAGTGGAAGAAGAAAAATAGTAAAAACTAGAGCAGAAATAAACAACATAGAGACCAAAGAAACAATTGAACGGATCAATGAAACCAAGAGTTGGTTTTTTGAAAAAATAGACAAAATTGACAAACCTCTAACTAGGCTTCTCAGACAGAAAAGAGAGAGCACCCAAATAGACAAACTCATGAATGAAAATGGACTTATTACAACCAACCCCTCAGAAATACAAGCAATTATCAGGGAATAGTATGAAAAATTATATGCAAACAAATAGACAACTTAGAAGAAATGGACAAATTCCTAAACACACACTCACTACCAAAAATCACATGGGCACGGGAAGAAATAGAAAATCTGGGGGCACCTGGGTGGCTTAGTCTGTTGGGCGTCCGACTTTCGCTTAGGTCAAGATCTCGTGGTTCGTGGGTTCGAGCCCCGCGTCGGGCTCTGTGCTGACTGCCAGCTCGGAGCCTGGAGCCTGTTTCGGTCTGTGACTCCCTCTCTCTCTGACCCTCCCCTGCTCACGCTGTCTCTCTCTCTCTCCTAGAAATAAATAAAAATATTAAAAAAAAAAAAGAAAAAGAAATAGAAAATCTGAACAGACCCATAAGAGTGAAGAAATCGAATCATTTATCAAAAATCTCCCAACAAATAAGAGCCCTGGACCTGATGGCTTCCCTGGGGAATTCTACCAGACATTTAAAGCAGAATTAATACCAATTCTTCTCAAGCTATTCCAAAAAATAGAAATCGAAGGAAAACTCCCGGACTCATTTTATGAAGCCAGCATCACTCTGATTCCCAAGCCAGACAGAGATCCAGGAAGAAAAGAGAAGTACAGGCCAATATCCTTGATGAATATGGATGCAAAAATCCTCAACAAGATCCTTGCAAATCGAATCCAGCAGCACATAAAAAGAATCATCCACCAAGATCAAGTGCGATTCATTCCTGGATTACAGGGCTGGTTCAACATTCGCAAATCAAGCAGTGTGATACATCACATCAATAAAAGAAAAGGTAAAAACCATATGATCCTGTCGATAGATGCCGAAAAAGCATTTGACAAAATACACCATCCCTTCTAAATAAAGACTCTAGAGAAAGTCGGGATAGAAGGAACTTACTTAAACATCATAAAAGCCATCTATGAGAAGCCTTCAGCTAACATCATCCTCAACGGGGAAAAACTGAGAGCTTTCCCCCTGAGATCAGGAACACGACAGGGATGTCCACTCTCACCACTGTTGTTTAACATAGTGCTGGAAGTCCTAGCATCAGCCATCAGACAACAAAAGGAAATCAAAGGCATCAGAATTGGCAAAGAGGAAGTCAAACTTTCACTCTTCGCAGATGACATGATACTCTACATAGAAAACCCGACAGACTCCACCAGAAGCCTACTAGAACTGATCCAAGAATTCAGCCAAGTTGCAGGGTACAAAATCAACGTACAGAAATCGGTTGCATTTTTATACACCAATAATGAAGCAACAGAAAGAGAAATCAAGAAACTGATCCCATTCACAATTGCACAAAAAACCATAAAATACCTCGGAATAAACCTAACCAAGGATACAAGAGATCTGTATGATGAAAACTATAGAAAACTTATGAAGGAAATTGAAGAAGACACAAAGAAATGGAAAAACATTCCATGCTCATGGATAGGAAGAATAAATATAGTTAAGATGTCATTACTACCTAAAGCACTCTACACATTCAATGCAATTCCAATCAAAATTGCACCAGCATACTTCTCAAAACTAGAACAAACTATCCAAAAATTTGTATGGAACCACAAAAGACCCCGAATAGCCAAAGTAATACTGAAAAATAAAACCAAAACGGGAGGTATCACCATCCCAGACTTCAGCCTCTACTACAAAGCTGTCATCCTCAAGACAGTATGGTATTGGCACAAAAACAGACACATAGACCAATGGAACAGAATTGAGAACTCAGAAGTGGACCCAAAAGTATACAGCCAACTGATCTTTGACAAAGCAGGAAAGAATATCCAATGGAAAAAAGACAGCCTTTTTAACAGATGGTGTTGGGAGAACTGGACAGCAACATGCAGAAGAATGAAACTAGATCATTTTCTCACACCATACACAAAAATAAACTCGAAATGGATAAAGGACCTGAACGTGAGACAGGAAACTATCAACACCCTAGAGGAGAAAGCAGGAAACAACCTCCTTGACCTCCACCGCAGCAACTTCTTACTTGACACATCCCCAAAAGCAAGGGAATCAAGAGCAAAAATAAACGATTGGGACCTCATCAAAATCAAAAGCTTCTGCACGGCAAAGGAAACAACCCACAAAACTAATAGGCAACTGACAGAATGGGAAAAGATAGTTGCAAATGACATATCAGATAAAGGGTGAATATCCAAAATCTATAAAGAACTCCCCCAACTCCACACCCGGAAAACAAACAACCCAGTGAAGAAATGGGCAGAAGAGATGAACAGACACTTCTCCAAAGAAGACATCCAGATGGCCAACAGACACATGAAACGATGCTCAGCATCCCTCCTCATCAGGGAAATACAAATCAAAACCACACTGAGATACCACCTACGTCAGTCAGAGTGGCTAAAATGAGCAAATCAGAGAACTCTAGATGCTGACGAGGATGTGGAGAAACGGGCACCCTCCTACACTGTTGCTGGGAATGTAAACTGGTGCAGGTCCACTGGAAAACAGTGTGGATGTTCCTCAGGAAACTAACAACAGAACTCCCCTATGACCCAGCACTAGCACTGCTAGGAATTTACCCAAAGGATACAGAAATGCTGATGCATAGGAGCACATGTATCCCAATGTTCATAGCAGCACTCTCAACAATAGCCAAAACATAGAAAGAGCCTAAGTGTCCATCAACGGACGAATGGATCAAGAAGATGTGGTTTATCTATACCATGGAATACTACATGGCAATGAGAAACAATGAAATCTGACCATCTGTAACAACGTGGATGGACCTTGAGGGTGTTATGCATAGCGAAATAAGTCAGGCAGAGTAGGACAGATACTATATGTTTGCACGTATAGGAGGATTAGGAGGAACTTAACTGAGGACCATGGGGGAGAAGAAGGGAGGAAATGGTGGGGGAAAGGGAGAGAGGCACACCACGAGAGACTCTTGAATGCTGAGAAACAAACCGAGGACTGATGGATGTGGGAGGGAGTGGGGAGATGGGCATGGAGGAGGGCACTTGTGGGGATGAGTACTGGGAGTTTTATGGAAACAAATTTGACAATAAAGTTTTGTAAAAAAAAAAAAAAGAAGTATAATAAGCTATAGAAAGAATATCCTTTCTACTTGGTGATATTTCAACAATCATTTCTAAAGGAGAGAATTAAGGTAGATATCTTATATTTGACCAAAAGCTATGTTTCTATTCTATTAAACAGATATCAAACTACTAATCTTCAATAATGGAAATGTCAGTCTTATTTTAAATTAATAACTGATCCATCATTTACTTGCAATTATTGTTTCTCAAGTCCAATATCCATCAAAAAGTCCAGAACCACAAATTATTTCAGAGTTTCAGACAAAACAAAAGTAAAAGTAAAATCTTGGGGCTCAAATATGCCCCTGACTCACCAGAAACACTGGAGAAATGTCTTTTGCAGCCGGCTTTTTCTTGAACCGACAAACAATTCTATCACATCAGGTCCTATGATTTTTCCCACGTCACCAACAACAAAGATTTTCAAGTCAGAAAGGAAGCTGGAGATGGCTAGAGAAAACACCCAAGCAACAACTGAAACGACAACAAACATTTCCAGAAAGTGCAAAAAGTGCTTCCTTGACCAGAGTCATTCCCTGAAGACATTATAAAACTAGAGCAAGTACTTGAAGTGTCACAGAGAGATCTGGACAAAGGAAACGAAATCATGGGAAGTATGTTTTCAGACCACAAATGACTCAAACTAGATATCAAGAAAAAAAGTTCTTAGTGGAGAATGACCAAAAAATGAGTTTAAACAACAAGATTCTCAAAAATACATGGATTAGAGAGGAGTGGGGTGGGGAGATGGATGAAAGAGGTGAAGTAGATCAAGAGTACACTTGTGATGAGCACTGAGAAATGCATGAAATCATTTAATCATACTGAACACCTAAAACTAATACTACACTGTAAGTTAATTATACTTGAATTTTTTTAAAAAGCCCATATTGGTCAAATAAGATATTTCTACAGAAATTGTATAGTATTTCAATCTAAATGATAATGATAATTGAACGTATTAGAGGAAAATTTGTAATACTGAGTGCAATAAATGGTCCAGTGACTATAAAATGTTCTACTTACTTATGATTACAAGTAGATCTCTCAGGTACTTTAGTATACTCACAGCATAAAAAATTCTCCAGAGGTAAATGAGACAAGCACAAGTTCCCAAGGAGGCAGTAATGATGTTACGTTTCCACAGAATTTGGAACACATTACAGTCAACGGGAAGATGGTCAGGCAAAATTTGGACACGCTGAAATAATATTGGAGATAATGAGGAATCTTAAAGATGTTTACAATATATCCGTCCCAAAGAATCATCTTTATAAAGCCTCTTCCCGCCGACAGGAGATTATAAGCACATCCCTCAAATGTCTCCTCAAGGAGGAGAAGAGGACAGATGGCTTACAAAGGAGCAGAAACAAACTTCTGGGGCTGATGACTGTGTCTGCTATCTTACTGTGGTGATGGTTTCCTTGTTGCTTACATATGTCACATATCAACAAACTGTATTCTTTACAAAGGTTTGTTATTGTATACAAATTATACAACACTGAAGCTGTAGGAAAAATGTAATAGGCAGCACTTCGAAATTTTATCTTGGTGACAAACACATTGCAATTATGTTTTAATAGTAAGAATTTATTAGGCCAATGTAAAATAGAAAAATGAAGAAAATGCAAATTTATAGTAGATAAGAAGTCAAAGGCTTCTATTGTACATTCACGATGGATAAAATCCTTTGGAATATCTCCAAAATTCATGGAAGAATGGGAGAAAGTAAAAACAAAAAATGTACTAGACACACAATGAGATTGTTCCATAGAAAGATGTTTACAGATACGGATATATCTGAGAGTGATGGGCAGCTACTATTATAATAACTTGGGATTATCATTCAAAAAATATATACATTTTGTTCACTTTTGGATTTGTTCGTTCAATGTTCACTTTGACTCTGAATCACAGCTCAAAATGTCAGATTTCTGAGGTACATAAAGATTTGCATAATCAGGGGCGCCTGGGTGGCTTAGTCGGTTGAGCATCCGACTTCGGCTCAGGCCATGATCTCACAGTTCGTGGGTTCGAGCCCCGCGTTGGGCTCTGTGCTGACTGCCAGCTCAGAGTCTGGAGCCTGTTTCAGATTCTGTGCCTCCCTTCTCTCTGACCCTCCCCGCTCACGCTGTCTCTCTTTCCGAAATTTAAAAAAAAAAAAAAAAACATTAAAAAAAAGATTTGCATAATCAGGTGATCTTGTGTATGCCGATAATATCTGTGGGATTTTACATTACTTGAACACACATCTCCAAATAGCCAATGAAAGACATTCATGTTCCTACTTCATGGTATTGTGCCAAAAGCAACTCTGAAAATTAATTTCTAAAAGAACACAAAATTCCTGGATATGGTCACCAAAACAACAGAATGCATATCATCCTACAAAACCTGGATTTGGAAATATTTTACAGGTAAAACACTCACAGTGCAATTCATACTAATTCACATACCACGCTTAATTTTGTGTAAATGAACCTGTCTAGAAAATAGCCTCTGAAATCTACCACATTTTCGTCTTCAGCTCTCAGAGATGAGTTCACAAAAATGGGTAATGGTGGGAAATATACACTTTTCTTTCTTTCTTTCTTTTAATAAATTTTTATTGGTTTAAGATGCTCGATTTTGGTCGTTTTTAAAAATTTTTTTTAATTTTTTATTTATTTCTGAGAGAGAGACAGAGACAGCATGAGCAGGGGAGGTTCAGAGAGAGAGGGAGCCACAGAATCGGAAACAGGCTCCAAGCTCTGAGCTGGCTGTCAGTACATAGCCTGACACAGGTCTCGAACCCACGAACCATGAGATCATGACCTGAGCTGAAGTCGGATGCTTAACCAACTGAGCCACCCAGGCACCCCAAATATACACTTTTCTGAAAAGAAAAGCAGTAGCTGTCAGCACAATGGTTGGTCATGGGGAACAGATGCACCAAGGACAGAGGCCATCTTGTCACAAAGGTGAAATATCTTGAGCTGTGGGCACCCTTGGAGCATTTGGCAGCTGTCTGGCTCCTGATATCAGTGGTTGACTCTTAACAAGATTAGATACAATTAGGCCAATAACGCTAGGCTATCAAAGTCAATGGCCATGAGGAGATGGAAGTGGGAAATGCAAGACAAGTGAATTTATGGAAGAATTCAGAGATGAGGTAGGGAGAGAGAACTGTACTTACCTGTGAGAGGCTGCCTAGGTAGAGGGGGAAAATTCTAATAAAGACGATCAGGAATTTTCTTCCTTCATAGTTTCAAAAGAAAGAGAATTGATTCTATTTAGATTGGAGACATTCATGTGGAATGATTCTGCATCAATGCAAGGGTTATTCCTAACTACAAGGACTTTCCAGATCCAACTCTAAGGATCTGGTACCTGCCAATCTAAAGAAATCTACCTATCTCTGTGGTGTTCCCTGTCTGTTTGTTTCTCTCACTCTCCTAGGGGCACAAGTTTTGCTTTCCAATGATAGAGTGAAATAGTCACACTGGGAATCAGGTATTTCAGTATATTCAAACAATCCTAAGGACATTCAGAACCCTTCTTGCTTTGAGTAAATCAAAACTGTGCACATACTTGGCTAAAGAAAGGATAACAATTCATTCATCTCCTGATCATGTCATTCCTCATGATTTTCCTATTGTAAATGTCCAAGAAGGATGTGACCCCTTAGTTTCTGCTGGGGTTATCAGGCTCCCATCAACACAGTTAGACATAGAACCCATGGGGGCACCCTCAAAGACCAGAGCCAAAGAGCTGATTCAGAAGTTACTAAAAGTCAACAAACCAAGAAACACAGAGCACAAAGGACATTTCACTTTTTAACACTCCAGTACCAACACCAGTGATCCAGATGCCACTGATACCAGGGCTACCAAACTTCACAAATAGGAACAATGCGCTGATAGGAAAACAAACTACATATAAGATGGACTCTGAACTTACAAAGCTTGAAGCAGGATCGGGAAAGGGCTTCCAGGAGCCAGTCTAATACCCATGGTTTCTATTACATAAGAGTTCCTGACATTTTTGCGGTGGCTCAGTCGGTTAAGTGTCTGACCGGCTCAGTTAATGATCTCATGGTTCATGGGTTCGAGCCCTGCGTTGGGCTCTGTGCTGACAGCTAGCTCAGAGCCTGGAGCCTTTTTCAGATTCTGTATCTCCCTCTCTCCCTGACCCTCCCCTGCTCATGCTGTCTCTCTCTCTCAGAAATTAAAAAAAAAAGAGTTCCTGACATTTTTAAAAACAACTTTAATGAAATAATTCACACACATTCTAGAAACACCTGTTTAAGACAATCAGCTCAATAGCTTTCAGTATCTTCACAACTCCTTCCTACTATAAAATTACTATGTTCAGGTTTCCATCCTAACCACACTGCTCTTTCCGGACCACGCACAGACAAAACCCAGCACTTGATGTGGACAGCTGTGGCCACAACCACTTCAGGCTGATGGAGGAGAAAACTGCCCTGTGGTCCTTGATTTTCAGGAAGAAAGGAAGTTCTTCTGAAGTTCCCATAAAAAAAAAAAACCACGGAAAAGCTGTTGTTTAACCACGGTGTGAAAGAACTCAAGAGAAAGGAAGAACCCACCGATGTCCCAAGTTTACTCACATTTGTATTTGGGTAACTGAGACACAAGGATCCAGAGAAACAGCCTCTGTACCTTCATGTTGCTGGTCATTTAAAGGGTCTCTAGGATTTCAGGCAGGAATTGGAGATGAGGTAGGTGGGCAAAGGAGGAATGGGGAGGAGTGGGAAAGGGGATGGAATGATAATTGAGGACAGGGATAAGGAGGAGTATAAAAGGGGTGGGCTTAGGGAAGGGGGTGTGTCAGAAGAAGGGGGTCAGGGACAGTACCAGGATCACATCAAGTACATGAGGGGAGGGAGGAGAGTTCAGACAGGTTAGTAAGTCAATAGGTCAGTAAATCACTAGGTGAGTAGGACACAAACAGCAGATTAAGTGGACTCTCAGGAGCAGGTGGAGCATAGAAAAATCCTTCTTCTTCTAAGCCCTCACCTGTTTGGATGTTGTCTTAGCAACCCAGAATGTTTATATTCTCTCTTGACCAATCAGCCGCCTTTTACCCCTGGTAGAACACTATGGACACCCCATGTGACCTCATTTTTAAAAATCCCCTTCCCGCCTGGTGCACCATCTCCCACCATCCCAGTGACAGTTCTTGTCTGGAAACTTGGCAGACATTCTGGTTTCTGGGCCCTCCAAATCCAGCTCCCTGTCACCTCTTCTGGGCTCTCGCTCCTTCCTTTCTGAACTCCCATCTCCCCTGGGAAATAGCTGAACAACAGAGAATGCAAAGGAGGACAGAACTGCAAGAATAATCAAATACGCAAGCAGAGAGGAAGGTTTAACCCTCTCTCAGTAAGTCAAATCATGTAGAACATTCATAAGATATAGATCTTGATAACAAACCAGCTGAATCCCACAGCTGTATCCATATACACGTCCACATGGACATAACACTGTGGAGGACACATTGACTTCAGGCACAGAGGGTACAGCCACAAAAATTCACCCTATTTATTATGGCCATAAGGGAAATTTCAAAGGAATGAAATTATTTCAGAGGAATGAAATCAAACAGCATGTTTTGGTGATAGAATGTGCTAGAAATCGCTAATGAAAGGGTAAATTGAAATTTCCATATGTTTAGAAATTGAGAAGTTTTTCTGTAAGTAGAATATGAGTCAAGAAATGTCAAAGGAAAAGAGCTATATTTGAACTGACTGATATGAGCACGATAAAAGTGTAATAAAAAATGTCTCCTGGTGTGGAATATCCTGGAATATTGGTGTGAGAAGGTTGTCTGGTCCCCAAATCATCTCAATTTACCTTGACATTTTAACACCATAAATAGTGGTGGATCTATCACTTACCTGTGTGACCCTCCTACCTATTAGCATGGGCCATACATTAGGAACCTTACAGGGGGGAAAATCCAGCTGACTCACATGGGGTCTCCTGTGATCTCCAGGAGCATTTTAAGAGAAATAGTTCATCAGCTTCTCTCCTGAGGGACCTGGGACAACACCCAGATTGTTGGCAGCACCAGGTGTGCAGGATGGTGAGTGCCAAGCAGCTGGGCAGGGGCCACAGATCCAGGTGACTAGACAAACCCACTTGTGATCATCTCTTCTGGGCTCTGTCTAGAGCTGACCTTTCTATAGTTTCTCTACATGATTGACACGTTTCCCCAACTCATTCATGCCCAAGCCAGCTAAAAATCATTGCTCTGAATCTCCTCACTTTTATTATTATGTAAATTTATTGTAACAGGAACTATTCTGGCACTGCTAAAACAGCAAAGCAAGGTCTCCAACCTAAATAAAAAGAAACCATAGAAAAACAAGCAAAACCAAAACACAACAGGAGTAAAAAACCAATAGTGTTAAATTCCCTTTAGATGCTGCTGCCCTAAATAGAGCACCCAGTTGGGCTGTTCTGGTTATAGGAGGAGAGACCAGCTACAGAAGGGGTGGAGTCCAACTGGTCCAAAAGTAAATTGGAGAGAAGCCCTGACTATAAGGGGGCCTAGGGAATTCCATGAAGGGTGGCCGTGGTCACCCCGATTATAACTGGAGCAGGGACCAGGGGAAGAAGAACCAGTGAACAGAGTTTGGGGGGCCTCGAACAAGTGAGATCATTCACGGAGGTAAGGAAGTATCCCCAAAGCCAATGTCAGCCTCCCATCTGGGGAGCCCTTTGTGGCCTCTGGGAGCCAGGCTAGGAACCTAGAGTTTGAGGTCCAGCTGTGCTGCTTGCCAGCTGTGTGACCCTGGGCTGGTTTCCTTCAATAAAATGGGTGTGTCCATGCCTGTGTCCAGAACTGTGTTGAGGACAAGAAGAAGCCATGTGCTGAGCATTTGTGGATAACAGTATTATCACCTCCATGGGTCATGTGTCTTCCCAGTCTGGTGCCTTAAAATTGCACAATTGTTAAAGGCCACAAAGGTGAAAACCACAAGTCCCTCCTGTTTCAGGCCTAGGCTAAGCCTTTTTCTTTGCAAACATGACTTCTCAGCACCCAGAGGTCAGTACATCTCTAACCCCTTGCACAGATGGGGAACCAGGCTCAGAGCCCTAACAAGAAGACTGGACCCAGTCTGAGAAAAGGCACACTTCTAACTTGGGTCTGGGAGGGGACATTGGGAAAGCAGAAAGCTGGGGTCTGGAGACTCCAGAGGGAACAGGGGCCACAAAAATGCTTGGCCCCACAGCCCAGCTTTCCTCCAGGTCAGCCTGTACACAAGATGAGGCCAAGCCAGGCAGCAGGGTCACATCCCAACTCCTCCACCTCAGGCTGATGGTCATTCATCCCTGTGGTGATGATAATGTTGTCATATACTAGTCCTGATGATGCCATTAGTGCTATGGAAGAGGGCACAGCCCACTTTGACACACCCCAAGGGTCCTAGGGAGACTGATCTGGCCCTATGGAACACCCTCACTTTAAGGGTACCCTGTCTCTACCCTGTGCCCCTCTCCCTACCCTGGCCACTGTCTGGAATCCAGGCCTAGGCACAACCCCCCATAAGGCACTGACATGGGGCAGATGCCCAGCACAGGGTTGGATCCAGGAAAACTCCCCATTCCATGACAACTTAGATGGGACAGGTCATGCCAGGGTCTGTGCTCCCCTTCTTGTAGTGGCCTCCACTGGAATGCCAGAATTGTCCTGGAGTGAGTGAGTGAGTGTGTGTGTGTGTGTGCGCGCGCGCGCGCACGTGCCATGATCTCTATCAGTTCACCACTTGTTTTTCACCTTTCCTTTCTTCTTGGGCATCTAGGAGTGCCCTAGGACTATCACACACATCCCCTCTGGGGGTGGGGTGGGGTTTGAAACACACAGCTTGCCTTGTGCTCCCTCATCATTTTCCTTTTGTGTCCATCTATATGCATGTGTATCTGTGTCTGTGTCTCTGAATGAGCACATAGCCCCTGTGCAAATCTCGGTGTCTTTCAGAGGCTGGCTCTGGCAGGTCCAGGGGTCCCTGAAGGATGGACGGTGTCGGCGAGAGAGAGTGAGAGAGCCCCGAGATTCTTTCTGATCACCAGGCAGGCATCTCTATCCTGTCAGTTTTGGTGTCTTTATTTAAAGATTCAACAACAACATGAAGTCAGAGAAAGGAATTTCTACAATGGGCGGCCTTTTGCGATAACGTTTTTGATATTCTGCAGAATTATCCCAGTCATAGTGAATTTACAACCAAGGAATTAACAGGATGCTCTTAGTGAAAAACAGGGTAATATATAGGTTAAGTTGTATATAGACAAGCTAGGAGTCATTCTGTCTGACTCTCAAGAGGATGAATGTTTCCGAACTGGTTTGTTTGTGGAAACCTATTTGATGCTGAATGTGTGAACACCATGGGGGTCCTAAATGTGTTAACCTTTTGCTTTTGGGTATGTGTTAACTACTCTTATCTATCCTCATCCCAGCTGCCAGTAGGGGAGGTGTTTGTGGAATGTAGGCCTTGAGGAAGGGACTGTTATGCATCACCAATTAGTAAGTTATGTATTGCCCTTATCTGTACCTTAACTCTAAATTAGGCTCTTTTGACATGGGACCGGGCTCAGTTGTAACTCTTGTGTTCTTAACCCCCTTTATTATCTAAATCTTGGATCTGCAAGGCCCATAGGAAGAGTCTTTTGACAATCATCCACAGGGCTTTCATCTAAAATCTCTCTTGCAAAGGCAGGAATATGTTTTTCCTGATGAGGTATCTGTGTGGAGAATATTGGTCTGACCTGGAATATTGTGAGGCCTGATCAATACCAGCAGGCTTATTTCCAACATGAGCCAGTAGTAGCAGAAGGAGATACCAGTTATAATTTCTCATGGCAGGAGCTGTGCAAATGCTACCATATCCTTGCTGTGACTGCCATCCAGAGAGGCCAGTGCGGCTCCCAGCAGGTGTCTGAGACTGTATTATCTGTGTGTCTCGGGTACATGTGTCCCTGTGGGAGTATCTGTGTTTCATGTCTGTGTATGTGTGAATTTGCTGCCACTTTGGGTGTTTCTCAGCATACCTGTATGTGTGTTTTCTGTGTGTGTGTCCAGTGTGTGTCGAGTTTGCTTCATGGGGCTGTTTCACATGTCCCCGTGTGTGTGTATGTGTGTGTGTGTGTGCACGCGCGCGCGCGCCTGCTCAGGGTGTCTATGTCTGCTGTGTGGGTCTGTGTGTGAGTCTGTCCATGAGTCCCATACCTGAGTCCCCAGATGACCCTGTGAGTGGGTCCATGCCCAGGTGTCTCTGTGCCTGTGGTGTCTGTTTCTTTCTCTGCTCGTGTGTGTGTGTGTGTGTGCGTGCACCTCAGAAGTAAGCGGCTGCAGAGGGGACCCTTCAAGGGTGACTCCTGGGGTGGGGGAGCAGGAGACACTATGTGCTTCCCCCATCCTCAGGCTCAGCTCCCTCTGCCCATTTTTCTCCCATCCTCCAGTGTCCCCCTTTGTGGTGCCACCCCAGTCCCCAAGGATGGATGGAGGGAAGGGGTCGGCTCACAGGACCCCAGGCCAGCAGCTGGGAGGGCTGCAAAGGGCAGGAGGAGGTTACCAAGTGTGGGGAAGCCTCAGAGTCCATGAAGAAGCTGAGGGATTCCTAGGCCCTGGGAAGGGTGAGTGAGCAGGGACCCCAGTGAGGGGTGAGGAATGGAGCTCCTGGGTCCCATGGAAGGAATGCAGGGTTGGGTACCTCTGGAAAGAGCTGGAAGACTCATGGGTCCCCAAAGGGCAAATCCCTCACTCAACTGTGCTGGTGCTGGCTGGGGCCAGGAAGCAGCAGCAGCATTCAGACGCAGAAGATCCATGGGATGGTGGATGAAGTAGTGAGTCACGGTCTTGCAAGCAAGTGGAATCACCATGCTGGGCTACCCTCAGCACTTTCCCCCTTCCCCAGCCACCTCACTAGCTCTGGCTCTGGCCTCACCTTCTAGCAGGGCATGGGCAAGCCAGACAGAGATGGACACTTGGGGACACAGGGGACACTCCTGTGCCCCCCCCCAACCTCTGTGTCCTAGTTGTTGAATGGGCATAAGGAACCACCAGGGCCCTTGGAACCAGGAGGGAGAATCTAGCCCTGGAATCTTCTCTGACGAGACTTGGGAAGAATTTTGGAAGGATAGCATTTAGTGCCAGTTTCTTCAAAGAATAAAAGCACAACACAAGGTCACCTTGGCTGCTGATGTTGGTGTTTTCTTACACAGGCCATATTCGGAGCATTTACCCAGGGCCTGGGAGGAAAGATAGGAACTGATATTTAAAAGAACAAAATTGCTGGCTCATGGGCACTCCTGATGCTCTTACAAAACAATGCCCAAACTCAGTCCTCGTCCTCTCCATACTGGAGAAACTGAGGCATTCAGTTGTTTCTGAGTGTTTTGCTGATTTTATCTGACCAAACTCCTTTTTCCGAAGTTCACTTCTCTTAATCTTCCCAGTGATGATTTGGGCAGCTCTGTGAGAAATTCCACATGGGTAAGGATGATAAAAACACAACCTTAGTCCTATTGTCATTTCCTACCAATACTGCACGTACCTCCTTTGCCCTTGCGCTGTTCCCCAGACAGGCTGGCACTATGTGGTGGCCTCACTAGGCTCCATGAAGAATGTCACATTGTCTTCTGACCTGGTAAGCTGGATGCAGCCCTGCGATGTGCTCTGACCAGTGAAATGGGAGTGGGAGTGAAGTGTGCCATCTCGAACACAACACTTGGGAACAACTGCATCTGGCCACCTCTCTGTCCATCTATTAAGGCACCTGGTAGTTACCTATGTTGGGTGCTCTTTTATCCTGCTCTCAGGAGGACCATCGTGGACATGTGGCATGAGCAAGGAAGAGACTTCCCTCATTATAAGCTGTTAAGACTTTGGGACAATTTGTTACCTGTAATAACATCTAGTCCATCCTCTAAGTGGTAAGCATCCTCTGTTCTCCTCTCTATGAGGCAGGACAGCCTAACATTCGAAGCAAGAACTCTGTTATGAGATACACGTGGGTTGGAGTTCCAGCGCCATCCTTTTATTAACTCCAACTTCTGGCAATTTACTTGGAGTCTCTGAGCCTCCATTTTCGCTCCATGAAATGGATGGTTACACCATCTCAGGTTTGAAGGGGATTACATGAAATATAAAACATGTAAAGCTTTGAGTCCAAGGCCTGGCACACACAGTGAATGCTCAATAAATGTTAGCTGTATCACTTTATGTCTTGATTGTAAACATTGCAGCAGCGTATTATTACAAAAGAAGGAAATATTAAATTTTTGGCATATGTATTCTTTCAAACTGTGTTTCAATGAATGGGATATTATGTATGTTCACGGACAGTCTGCTTTTTTCCCCTCTAAGATATTGTCGTGATGTTTTATTGTTACAAATTAGAGATCTACAGCATTTTTTAAATTATAGGAACATCAAATTCCATGATTAATTTAATCATTTCCTAAAGGCTAGGAATTTCCATAGGCTGAATATGGCATTGAAAACAAATAAAGCAGAATAACAACTATCAGAATGTATTGCATGCTAGAATAAATATTACTTCATTAACTTTTATCTGTTATGTATCTATATGTATATTGGGTTGCAATTTAGAATGTATTTCTTACTACAAATACTATTTTTAAAAAGTGTGGCAGTTGTCTACAGGAATTTCTTTTTCAGTTTTGAAAGGATACAAATAACCTTCTTGGATATTTGTAGGCACTTGTGTGTTTTTTTCTTTTAGGTTGACCTGCCAGCCATGAATTCCTTTGGGTTTTCTGACAAAGGATAGAGATTCCATCTGATTAAGTTGGCTCCCCCAAACCGTTAAGTTAAATGCTTCTTCTGGAGAGAAAAATGCTCATTCTGTCGTGAGATAGAATGTCTCAGAATGTTGTGTCACCCCAGTCACTCCAGGGGATTTGGGGCACCAGAGCATGCCCCTGACCCCAGGAACCACTGGTGGGGACCAGATCCAATCCATCTGCTCTCATTCACCTTCCTCGGGTACTTAGACGGGGCTGCTGTCACTGATATCACATGCTGCTGCAGCTCCTGGGTGAATTTGTCCAAGTCATGGGAGAGGAATTCCATGGTCAGGATAACAAGTCTTCACCACTTGCAGTGTAGAACCAGAGTGGAGCCAGGGTGAATGCCAACCGTCTGGTTTAAAAGTAAATGTTTACTAAATAAATGGAAAAACAACACTTGACTCAGTATGTGTTCATGCCAGGAATGAGCACATAGCTGCAACTGTGGCTTCAATGTTATTAAATACAAAGTAAGCTTAAGTACACCAAGTTTTCCAGGGCAAATCCTCAAACAAGTTTAGCTTTTTCCCCTCAAACCATACAATTAAGTTTTGGACGCCAATGACTCAAACCAAATATTAGAATAAAAACAAATATAAAGTCACCCTCATCAAAAGAACAAAATGATAAGCCACAGACTGGGAGAAAATATTTGCAAAAGACACACCTGTAAAGGACTGTTATCAAAATACACAAAGAACTCTTCAAACTCGACAGTCAGAAAACAACCTAATTGACAAATGGGACAATGACCTTTTCAGACACCACACCAGAAAGACATACAGATGGCAATAAGCATATGAAAATGTGCTCTACATCATATGTCACAAGGGAAATGCAAATTAAAACAACTGAGAGGGAGCACCTGGGTGGCTCATTGGGTTGAGCATCCGACTTTGGCTCAAATTATGATCTCACAGTTCATGAGCTCAGTCCCCACATCGCTACTGTCAGCACAGAGCCTGCTTTGGATTCTCTGTCCCTACCCTCCACCGCGCACTTCTCCTAGGCTGTCTCTCACAAATAAACATTACAAAAATAATAAAACAACAGTGAGATACCACTACACATATTAGAATGGCAGGAATGCAAAACGGTACAGCCACTTTGCAGACAATTTAAATGTTCTTACAAAACTCTTCCCCTACAGTCCAAAGATTATGCTCCTTAGTATGTCCAAACAGTTGAACACTTTTATCCACACAAAAGCCTGCACGTAGATGTTTAGAACAGTTTTATTCATCATTTCCAAAAGTGGGACTTAACCAAGATGTCTGTTAATAGGTGAATGGATAAGCAAACTGTAGTCTAGCCAACAATGGAATATTATTCAGCGCTATAAAGAAAGAAGCTATCAAGCTCTGAAAAGACATGGAGGAAACCTAAACAGATTTTATTAAGTGCAAGAAGCCAATCTGTAAAATCTACATATTGTATTATTCCAACTATATGACATTCTAGCCAAGACAAAATGAAGGAAACAGGGAAAAAGTCAGTGACTGCCAGGGCTTAGGGCAGAGGGAGGGGGAGGGATGAATAGGTGCAGCACAGAGGATATTTAGGGCAGTGAAACTAGTGGGTATGATCCTATAATGGTAGACACATGTCATCATAAATGTCTCCAAACCCATAGAATGTACAACCCAAGAATCAATCCTAATGAAATCTATGGACTTTGGCTGGTCGTGATGTGTCAATGTAAGTTCATTCATCTACTGTAATGAATATCCATCTCTGGTGGGAGACATTGATAGAAGGGAACCTATGCATATGGAGGGCAGGAGGCATATGGGAAATTTCTGTACCTTTGACTCAAATTTGCTGTGAACCTAAAACTGTTATTAAAAGAAAAAAATCACAGAAAATTATCCTCAGACTTCTACTTCTTGAAAATCTCTGCTCTTAGTTCCATTTGTGTCTTCCCATGTTCTTTATGCACACTCAAGCAAATCAGTATCTGCACCCCCTCTTATGCAAAGGTAACCAATCTGTATGCTAATTTTCACCTTAAAACAAGGTGAAATTCTGGGGATATGGTATAGGCTAGACTGCCTCCCGTACCTAAATTGTTTATTTGTTGTTTCATTTTTGGATTGAAGTATAATCAACATACAGTGTTATGTTATTTTCAGGTGTATAGTATGAGGATTCAAAAATTCTGTACATTTCTCAGTGGTCCTCAAAATAAGTATACTCTCAATCCCCTTTATTTCACCCATCCCTCACCCACTTCCCCTCTGGAAACCATAATTTTGTTCTTTGTATTTCAGAGTCTGTTTTGTTTTTGTTTTTGTTTTCATTTTTTGTCTATCTCTTTTTGCCTTGTTCATTTGCTGTGGTTCTCCAATTGCACATATCAGAGAAGTCACGTAGTATTTTTCTTTCTCTGACTTCTTTCACTTAGAATTATATTCTCTAGTTAATAAATTGTTGTTTTACCAATTTCTACTTACACTCCCACCAGCAATGACCAAGAATGCCTGTTTCCCCGGAGTCTTGCTGACAGTGTGATCAAACTTGTGCATTTTCTGTGTAGTTAGGAGGTGAAAATGACATCTTAATTAGCTTTCATCTGTATGCAATCAAAACACCTAAGCGTTTCCCTTAGCAGTTCCCACAACTAGACAGAGTATACTGGGACCTGACTCTTCCATTCATTTTTTAGCTTTTCTTATATTTGCTACTGTCCTTTTTCAAAATGCAGTGAGTTAAAGCCTATTCAAGGGACTCTTCAGGCAGGCGATTTCATCCAAATACAACTGAATATTTTTGTTTCCTTCACTGTTTTGCTTCCATTTTAGTTTAGTTTAGTTTTTCGTTTTGAACCTTCTTAATGGTTTTTATTTCTGGAAAGACATTGGTTTTGACTTTATACCAGTGATCCAAACTTTACATTTATAATAAATTTTCTGGGGTTTTTTTATTGTATGCAAATTATATTTACTTTTAGTTTTTCATTTTAATTGCAGTATAGTTACCATGCAACGTTGTGTTAATTTCAGTTGTCCAATAGAGTGAATCAACAATGCTATGCATTACTCAGTGCTTATCATGATAAATGAACCTTTTAATTCCCATCACGGAATTCACCCATTCCCCTCAGGCAACTCCCCTCTGGTAACCATCAGTTTATCTTCTATCGTAAAGAGTCTGTTTCTTGGTTGGCTTTCTCTCCTTTTTGTACCACCCTTTGTTTGTTTTATTTCTTAAATTCCACACATTAATAAACTCGGACTGTATTTATCTTTTTCTGACTGGCTTTTTTCACTTAGCTTTATACTCTCTAGTTTCATCCATGTTGTTGAAAACGCCAAGATTTCATTCTTTTTATGGAAGAATAATATTATATTGTATTACACACACACACACACCACTTCTTTACCCATTCATACTAAAAGACAATATACTGAAAGGGAGAAGACATTTGCAAATGACATCTCTGATAGAGGAATTATATCCAAAATATATAAAGAACTTACACAACTCAACAACCAAAAACCCATAACAGATCTTAATTTTAAAGAGTGATGAGGTTTAAAGCAATATTTTTTAAGCTGCCATGAACCTGAATGAGTGGTGTAAAGTGTCAATCATGCTGAAAAATATGCCAGTAAGCTCAGTCAGAACAGGGCCCAGGAGACATAATCAGGAGTGGGGTTTGCTCTAGTCACCTGAGTCCCTTGGCCCCTGCCCACCTGCTGGCTCTCATTACCAACACTCCTGGTGCCAGAAGCTCTCTGAGTGCTGTGGAGAAGTCCCTGAGAGACAAGTTTGAGCTCTCTGACTAAACATCACAAGCTTCATGGATCTTCACACAGATCAAGCATGAGAGTCAGCTTGGGATGTCCCCCATTTATTTGCATACTTTAACGCCCACACTAATACCACACTTGTGAGGTGGCCAACATAAGTGACTTTTCCACAGATGTTCAAAGAATGTTCACAAGGGATGATTTGAAGACCATAAATCTTTCTACCCAAAGGGAAGGCCAGAAGGAAGTGTATTTTAATGCCATGTTTTCATCATCATTTTCATCCAATTCAGAAATACTACCCTTTCAAAAATTTAAAAAAAAAAAAACAATTTAGGGACACCTGGGTGGCTCAGTCAGTTAAGCATCCGACTTCGGCTCAGGTCATGATATCAGAGTCCGTGGGTACGAGCCCCGCGTCGGGCTCTGTCCTGACAGCACAGATCCTGGAGCCTGATTCAGATTGTGTCTCCTTCTCTCTCTGCCCCTCCCCCAGCTCACTCTCTGTCTCTGTCTCTCAAAATAAAAAAGACTGCTAGGAAATTTTTTTTAAAAGTAAAAGTCTACTATTCAATTTCCAAACATATTGGGAAATTCTAGCTATCACTTCTTCATTGATCTAGGACATTTACAATTATGATCAAAGAACATCCTCTCTGGGTTTCATTCTTTTGAAATATATTTAGACTTGCTTTATGGCCAAACTATGGGAAAGGGGAGAGAGGGAAACAAACCACAAAAGACTCTTAACAATGGAGAAAAAACCAAGAGTTGATGGAGGGAGGTGGGTGAGAGATGGGCTGGATGGGTGATGGGTATTAGGGAGGGCACTTGTGATGAGGATTGGATGTTGCCTGTAAGTGGTGAGTCACTGAATTCTACTCCTGAAAACAATATGCACCCTTATGTTAACTAACTAAAATTTAAATTAAAAAACTATTAACTTTTTAAAACATATCATGTATTCTTAGAACATATCCCCAGGCACCTGAGCCCTACATAGGGCTCTGTGCTGACAGCGCAGAGCCTGGAGCCCACTTCGGATTCTGTGTCTCCCTCGCTCTCTACCCGTCTCCCACTCAGTCTGTCTGTCTCTTCCTCTCAAAAATAAATATTAAAAATTTTTAATAAAAATTTTAAAAAGTGTAGAGAGAGTTTATAGTTAGTATCTCACTTTGTTCCTTCTCATTTTTTAAATATTTTATTTTATTTGTGTGAGAGAGACAGTGTGATCAGGGGAGGGTCAGAGAGAGAGGGAGAGACAGAATCTGAAGCAGACTCCAGTCTGTGAGCTAGCTGTCAGCACAGAGCCCCACGCGGGACTAGAACCCACAAACCATGAGATCATGACCTGAGCAGAAGTCAGATGCTCAACCGACTGAGCCACCCAGGTGCCCCATGTTCTTTCTCATTTCTCAATAGCTTTTCTGCACATTTTACTTCTATAACCCCTTCCTTCCCCTCACTAGGCTCTCGCACTATTGGGCTTCCTTTATGTCCGCAGGCATGAAGTATTTTCCTGCCTCAGGGACTTGTTTTTTCTGCCGAGAATACCACTTTCCCCCATTCTTCATTTGGATGACTCCTTCTCATTCCTCCTTATGCCTCACTTCCATTGCCACCTCCTCAGTTATGCTAACTTTGTTATTTCTTATCCCATCACCGTCCTTGTTTCGTCCTAGACATATCACAAACAATTCTTACTTTTGTCTATTGGATATAAAAACAGTTTTCTTTTCTTTTCTTTACAAATAGTTTATTGTCAAGTTGGTTTCCATATAACACCCAGTGCTCATCCCCACAAGTGCCCTACTCCATGCCCATCTCCCCCCTCCCCCCCGACACCCATCAGTCCTCAGTTTGTTCTCAGCATTCAAGAGTCTCTCATGCTTTGCCTCTCTCCCTCTCCACCACCATTTCACCCCTTCTTCTCCCCCATGGTCCTCCATTAAGTACCTCCTAATCCTCCTATACGTGCAAACATATGATATTTGTCCTTCCCTGCCTGACTAATTTCGCTCAGCATAACATCCTCAAGGTCCATCCATGTTGCTACACATGGCCAGATTTCATTCTTTCTCATTGCCATGTAGTATTCCATCATATAATAAACCACATCTACTTGATCCATTCGTCCATTGATGGAAACGTAGGCTCTTTCCATGTTTTGACTATTGTTGAGATGCTGCCATGAACATTGGGGTACATGTGCTCCATTGCATCAGCATTCCTATATCCCTGGGTAAATTCCTAGCAGTGCTATTGCTGGGTCATAGGGGAGTTCTATTGTTAATTTTTTGAGGAACCTCCACATTGTTTTCCAGAGGGCCTGCACCAGTTTACATTCCCAGCAACAGTGTAGGAGGGTGCCCATTTCTCCACATCCTCGCCAGCATCTACAGTTCTCTGATTTGCTCATTTTAGCCACTCTGACTGGTGTGAGGTGATATCTCAGTGTGGGTTTGATTTGTATTTCCCTGATGTGGAGGGGTGCTGAGCATCGTTTCATGTGTCTGTTGGCCATCTGGATGTTCTCTTGGGAGAAGTATCTGTTCATATCTTCTGCCCATTTCATTACTGGGTTGTTTGTCTTTTGGGTGTGGAGTTTTGTGAGTTCCTTATAGATTTTGGATATTAACCCTTTATCTGATATGTCATTTGCAAATATATTTTCCCATTCCATTGGTTGCCTATTAGTTTTGTGGATTGTACCCATTGCCTTGCAGAGGCTTTTAATCTTGATGAGGTCCCAATCGTTTATTTTTGCTCTTGATTCCCTTGCTTTTGGGAATGTGTCACGTAAGAAGTTGTTGCGGTGGAGGTCAAGGAGGTTGTTTCCTGCTTTCTCCTCTAGGGTGTTGATAGTTTCCTGTCTCACGTTCAGGTCCTTAATCCATTTAGAGTTAATTTTTGTGAATGGTATGAGAAAATGATCTAGTTTCATTCTTCTGCATGTTGCTGTCCAGTTCTCCCAGTACCATCTGTTAAAGAGGCTGTCTTTTTTCCATTGGATATTCTTTCCTGCTTTGTCAAAGATTAGTTGGCTGTATGCCTTTGGGTCCAGCTCTGAGTTCTCAATTCTGTTCCATTGGTCTATGCGTTTATTTTTGTGCCAATACCATACTGTCTTGATGATCACAGCTTTGTAGTAGAGGCTACAGTAGAGGAATCCGTGTCCCTCTGTGTTTCGTCACCAAAAACCCAAACTCGTGGGTAAATCTCCCGGGTTTAAGCCCTTCCCCTTCCCTCTAGAGGTCCAGCCAAGCCAGGAGCATGGAGGCCCAATAAGGGCGCGGCTCCTCCAGGGTTCCCGCCAGCCAGGAGCACAATGGAGCAGTGGTTCGCTGCCTCTCCAGGACGCGTTGGCACACAGGGATATGGTGCACAGGGTTCTTCTGTTCCCCGAGCGGAGGTTTTTCTGTTTACCAGTAACAGGGACCGTATCTTGAGTAGTTTCAGACTCTCTCTTTCCCCTCTCACTCCCCTCAGAGGGGGATCGCCCAGTCCCTCCAGTCTCAGATCCCTCCCCGATTTTATCTTCCCCAGTTCGCACTCACGTTAGAAGGCTTTCTCAGTGGATTCTGCGTCCTTTCTCTCCCAATCTCTTGGGTTCTGTAAGGTTTCCTATGGCTTCAGATCTTTTCCATGTGAGATATGGGGACGAGTACAATGTACGGAGCTCCCTACTTCTCTGCCATCTTGCCCCTCCCTCCCTAAGAACAGTTTTCCATCACTCACTTGTAGATTCCAGAGGTCAGAGATGTGGCTTGTTTTTTGCTCCATTAGCACAGTGTGTAAACAAGATAAAGCAAGACAAAGGTCTGTTGAATGAATGTCTAATACAGAAGTCAGTCTCTATATAAAGGACTGAGCTATAGAACAGGCCCAATTTTCAAAAACACATTTACAAGAATGCATATGTATCCTTCATGTTGCCGTTTGTTACATCAACCATGATTTCAAAAACAAAAACAAACACAATGATGTACTATGAATACAGTCCTGGATTGGCAGGCCTATAGGAAACTAAAAATAATGCAGTTCTGATACGTAGTTTTATGGTGTTATGACTTGATACATGTAAATAGCTTGAGAACCTAAGAGAACAGAAAGTTACCAAATGCCTCAAACTATCCATTCATGTATTCATTCATTCATTCATTCATTCATTCAACAAAGATATGCTTAATCAGCTGCTATACATCCAAATCCCACGTGTCAGCCAATACACACTTGAGGCCTTTCCAATCCATCAATTTGGTTTATATTCCTTCATTTTATATGACGTTTATCTTCCCTCATTTACAAAACTGTAAGTCTTTTTAGGGGCTTTTATCATGTGTTGCAGAAATAGGGGTACACATAAACAGCACGCAAACAGCAGACCTGGCTACTCAATTTTACCACTCATGCTCACCAAGCTTGAATAGCCTCAAAGACCCTTGCAACGCTCCGCTTCAGGCAGACACTAGTGGTCATGAGGGATAGCACCCAAAAGGAACCCTAGGGGTGCCTATTCTGGGTGGAAGAAAGAGCCCCAGCTTTGCAGTCAGACCACACTGTATTTGAATCCATGTAGCAGAAGAATAATCCATGCCTGGTTGCTCTATCAGATATAGATAATCCTACCCACTTTCTCTTTGGTAAGAGAATTAAGTGAGATAATATATTTGAAACATCTGGCACACACAGGGTATGCAATATATGCTTTTGATGCTATTAATTTCCCTCCAAGTAAGCCTCATAGAGTGTTTCACATACAGCGATGGCTTATTAAGATGGGCTGGCACGAACAGAAACCTTCCTGAAGCAAGCACAATGGGTCACAAAGACTGAAAAACAAGACAAGGGAACAACAACAACAACAACAACAACAAACAAAACCCAACTTCCTCCCTCTATCCCCTCTATCCACACAACACATTATATCTCATTTTCTTTCCATACATTTAATAGAAAGTATGGGCAGCAGGAGATGCTCAGAGAGTTCTTGATTGAAAATCCTAAGACTGCATCTTTTGTTCTTAAGGGCTTTTCTTAGCTTGACCTGATTTTGCTCCAGAGGTGAGGAATGTAAGATCTGGTGGCATATTTGGGGCCTTTGGGGAATCAGAATCAAAGGGTGGGTAAATACCTGATGGGGGTTGAGGGGAGAAGGAGGTAGCGGCGAGGAGGCTTGCGCCCTTGGAGTCAGCGCCAACCCCTGCAATGGGCATATGGTGCGGGAGGAGACCCTGGCCCCTAGCAGGGAGAGGTGGCCACAGTGTAAAGGGGCGAAGGGTCCGGGTGGCAGGAGGCAACCGAGATTCCAATTCCAGGGACTTGACACCTCAGGGAGAGAGGGAGGCGGCTGCTCGAGGCAAGGCTATTGTTCTCGCCCTCCTCTCTCTGTCTCCACCTCACTCTACTCTTTTTTCAGAGCCTTACTGAGTTGCAGGCGGCACACACTCCTTACCTACCTCACACACGGCGGACTCACACATGTACCCCCTCCCTTTAGGCAGCCTTCCGTGTTTACCTAGAAGCTAGGATCTGGAATCCTAGGGGTAGACCCCTCCTCCAAACCCAAGACTCCCGGGGCCAGGGCTCCTGGGCCTTGTGTGTCTCAGATCCGCTTCAATCCTAGGCGGGAGGGGACGGCGAGCGGGTGAAGGGGGCAGAGACCACCCCTCACATACACAGGCGCTCAAATCCACACCAGTGCAGAGCCCAGCGGGCCCTCTCTGCGCTCTGAGCAGAAGTTGGTTTCCCGGACGACCTTCCCCACGACGCGAGGGGTGGGGGAGCGCCGTTGCCCCGCGAAAGGTGGAGAGGAGGGAGAGCGGCGCCTGGAGGGGAGGCGGCGGGGCGGGGGAGGCAGCCCACCTGGACATGTGCTCCATTTGCTGCCGGGGCGCTTTCTCCAGCCACAGCTTGGTGAAGATGTCTACAATCACCATGACGGCCACCACCCCGCGAATGATGTAAACATTCAGGTTGGGCTTGTCCTTCGTGAGGTCGTGCAGGGGGTCGTCATTGCGCGCGCGCGGGCGGGGGTGGGGGGGGAAGGTCTTGCTAGCGTTGAGCCACAGTGGAGTATCTTAGTTGGTGCAGGTGCTCTAGTTCAGTCGCCGCTTCTTAACTGTGCAGCAGAACCGGAAGCCACGAGTCCCGCAGCAGAAGATGAGGTCGCCAGAGCTGCGATTGAACCCACTGGCCCATGACCTTGAAGTAGTCCCCGCAGAAGTCCGGGTTGGGGGCGCGTCGGAGACCCCCGCGCCCTCACCAGCCTCTCCAGAGGCAGTCCGGGAGCAGTAGCCCAGCGCCGGCACCACCACGCTGCGCAGCTGCTCCGGCTGCCAAGGCCCCGCCCGCTCCTGCGCCGGCACACCTGTGCGAACACCTCTGTGAGTAAGGAGCGGAGGAGCAGCCGGAGGCCTCAGCTCCCAGTCCGGGCTCGGCCGCCCGGCCGCCGCTGCAGCCGCTGCAGCCGCCTCTCAGGCACGGCCGAAACTGCCGAGGCTGCTGGCGGGGGCTGCGAGCCGCCGTGTGAGGCAAACGCGGGGAGCGGCGCAGGGCAGTCGTGGTCGGCTACCACTGCTCAGCCCGCTTTCGCCTCCAGCGCGCTGCGCTCGCGGGGCCGGCCAGGGAGGAGCGCGTCTGGCCGGGCGTGGGGAGGATGAGCGGGGGCAAGTGCCAGGTGCAGGGCCGGCGGGCTACGGGGAGAGGCGGGGGCCGGCGAGCAGGGGAGAATCGGTCTCTCCGCGCCTCGCCTCGGCCGGCGGCTCCGGACTCGCTGCCTGCGCCCGCTCGCAGGATCCTTCTCACCTGACCAGCTCGCCAAGTGCGCTGGAGAGAGCGAAGCAACATTTGTGGAATGAAGGGAGGGCAGGAGGAAAGGGAGAGGAGGAGGAGAGCGGGCAGAGGAGGGAGGGGTGCGAGCTCGAGAGGGGCGGGGGCGCGGAAGAGGTGACTCGGGCTGGGACAAGTTGGGGGGCGTGCGGCGCTGAGCTAGGCTGGAGGGCGGGGAGGAGGGCGCTTTGGTAGCCACCTGGGCGGAAGGCACCTCTCGGGTTTCCGGGTTCCTGGCAGCTGCGGGACTTCCCGCGCTCTCTCCTGGCTGGAGTCCGTGGTTCAGACCCGTTCCCAGAGCAGACGTGGCTCCACCCCTCGCTTTTGCAGGCGTGCTTGCCCCGGAGTTGCTGCTCGAATTTGCCCTCCAGGGAAGGGGGGACTCGGAGGGGTTAGGGACAGACTCTGTGGCTTCCACTCCATGTCCGACTGGGGCACAGTCTCATCAAGATCGCCCCTCCATGGTGCATGGGGCCGCCTCACCCTTCCCTCCCCCTGACTGCACCCCCCAGCCAGGCGCGCATCCGGGATGGTTCTACACCCTGGGACTTGCCTGGGTCCAGGGCTGAGCTGGGAAGGCGGGGTGGCAAGCCACTGGCCCCTGGATAAGCACCCCCGGGAGAGGGCCTTGGGATGAACTGAATCAAAGACACCCAGGGGGGTAGGGAGAGGCAGCAGACCAGGCTGAGGCAGGAGCACGTCCCACTTCCCTGAAAGTCTTTCCTTGGGACTCTCCTAAGCCCCAGGACCTGCCATTTTCTGTCCCTCCAGGACTTCGGGGCATTCCCTGCGTTCCACAGTAGGGCACACCGCGGTGCCACCACTGCTTGCCCAGAGCTGGTGCCGCACAACGCCTGGACACACCTAGCCTCAGCCATCCTCCCGCACCTGGAGCCCGCACGTGGGTGTCTGGAGACGGCTGACCTCTGTACACACGGAGGCCCCCAGACATCATCACCCAATGTGGCGCAGTCCAGCCTTGCTTCCTTGGCCTCCAGCTGCCCGTCGCCCGTCAGCATTTCCAAATCTGGCCTTTCACGCAGCCATCCGTCGGCCCTCTCTCATTTCTCCCACTTCTTTCCTCTGCTTGACTTTGACTCCGATAGCCCCCAAAACAGTATTTGCACCAAAGCTCTACCCTGAATTTAGATCTCCACATGCCCCTGTGTTTTGTTGTTTTAATTACATTCACTAAGTATATACTTTGCAGGCGGCTGGGCGATTTGCAGGAAAGTGATGTCTCCACCACCCCCACCCTCCATTAGGTTTCAGTCAGGGGCTTCTTGGTGCATTTTCAAAGCACCAAAAAGTTGGGCCATATCAAATGACATAGTGTATTCTCCTTAACTGAAAAAAACATGGTGGAGAGGTGCTTATTGGACTCTACTGCAAGTTTTCTCAGGATGACAGGGAGTTTGGCTAGTTATGCCTTCTCTTGGAAGAATGTCACCTACTGTCTTCCGAAAGACTAGCATAGAATGACCCGCTTCCAACAAAAAAGGAACCAGTTGGACACTGATCCAGCATATCCAGGAGTATGCCAGACCTAGGAGACTCGTGGAATTACGGGCTGTATTATGTTCCAAACCCACCTGGACAAGGTGTGAGATTCTTTGTTCTAAATTCATTGGATCCAACGAATGAGATACCCAAAATAGGGTAGTGTGGCGTGTCTGTCGACCCACACCCACCACCACTTGTATGAACCTCCACAGACACAGGCATTGGTGTGTGTGAGCTAATGATAGCTGATTTTTATTTGATGCTTACAACATAGCCACTAAGCTTGTCTTTTCTAAAATCACCTCCTCACAGATACTCAAAGCAGTGCCTGGCATCTCGCAGACAGTCTGGGAATAGTTGTTATACCACTTGAGTGACTGATCTCATTTAACTCTGTCTCCAGGTGATATTACCAGCCCCACACAACAGAGCAGCAACTGAGCAATTAAACCACTTGTTCATAGTAGTGCAGCAAAGAACACTACACAACTGTTGTTTGACCCAAGAAATATGACTCCTGGGTCTATGTTCTAATCATTGCAGGTAGTGTCTTCCTAAAATAGGCTGCCAGACTCTCTGTCCATCTGACATTGTATTATATATTTGGTTTTTTCCCATCTGCACACATTTCCCATCTGGCAAACTCCCAAGCAGAAAGGGGCCCTGACTCCTGCAGCATCTCCCTGCACCTACAGCTGAGAGAAGCATGAGAAACACTCCAAAAATACTTAGAGGCCGTTTTCATTAACGTACTAAGCTTTCTTACACAAGACCGTTGGTGTTAAACCACGGGAGGAAAGGAACACGTATGAAAGGGACAGACAATGGAGTTTCTGCTGTCAGGACCATGCAGAGGGATTGGGTATTTCTAGACACGAAATTAGAATGGGAAAGGATGGTTCCAGCAGACCTGCCAAGGTCCAGGAAGCTGAGGCTCAGAGAGGTTAAGGGCTTTGTTCTAAGGTCACACGATCAGCAAATGGAAAACCCAGGGCTGGGTGCAGAATACCAGACTCCTAACCTCTGCTTTCCTGACTGCCCACCCCCACCACACGGCACCAAAGTGCCTCCAAGGGAGCATGGGGGCCAGAAGCCTAGTGCAAAGGAAGAATAGGTCACAGACACCTTCCTGCAAGAGTTTGGGGGTGTTCAGACACTTCTAAATTTGATTTTAAAAAAGAGACAAAATCGAGGCGCCTGGGTGGCTTAGTTGGTGAAGCGTCCGACTTTCACTTAGGTCATGATCTCGCAGTTCGTGGGTTCGAGCCCCACGTCGGGCTCTGTGCTGACTGCCAGTGCAGACCCTGGAGCCCATTTCAGAGTCTGTGTCTCCCTCTGTCTCTGACCGTCCCCTGCTCACGCTCTCTCTCTCTCTCTCTCCTAGAAATAAATAAAAATATTTAAAAAAAGAGAGAGAGACAAAATCTAAACAGAAAAGTTCATTGTAGAATCTGTCTCCAAGCTCTGTAACATACTGTCTGTCACCAGGACATATGAGTCCAGTCCTCAGGGAAGACTCGCTCTGGCTGCTGTTCCTGGCTTTAATGAAAAGAGACTGCCCCCTGTTTATCACAAGGAGAATGCAGGGAGCCTGCACACTCACTACCAAAATTCACATAGGAAGAAATAGAAAATCTGAACAGACCCATAACGAGTGAAGAAATCGAATCAGTTATCAAAAATCTCACAAAAAATAAGAGCCATGGACCTGATAGCTTCCATGGGGAATACTACCAGAAATTTAAAAAAGAATTAATACCAATTCTTCTCAAGCTATTCCAAAAAATAGAAATCAAAGGAAAACTCCCGGACTCATTTTATGAAGCCAGCATCACTCTGATTCCCAAGCCAGACAGAGATCCAACAAAAAGAAATACAGGCCAATATCCTTGATGAATACGGATGCAAAAATCCTCAACAAGATCCTTGCAAATCGAGTCCAGCAGCACATAAAAAGAATCATCCACCAAGATCAAGTGGGATTCATTCCTGGGTTACAGGGCTGGTTCAACATTCGCAAATCAATCAATGTGATACATCACATCAATAAAAGAAAAGGTAAAAACCATATGATCCTGTCAATAGATGCCGAAAAAGCATTTGACAAAATACACCATCCCTTCTAAATAAAGACTCTAGAGAAAGTCGGGATAGAAGGAACTTACTTAAACATCATAAAAGCCATCTATGAGAAGCCTTCAGCTAACATCATCCTCAA
>NW_024082272.1:228378-261316 GCF_003009895.1 Hyaena hyaena
TATACAGCCAACTGATCTTTGACAAAGCAGGAAAGAATATCCAATGGAAAAAAGACAGCCTTTTTAACAGATGGTGTTGGGAGAACTGGACAGCAACATGCAGAAGAATGAAACTAGATCATTTTCTCACACCATGCACAAAAATCAACTCAAAATGGATAAAGGACCTGAACGTGAGACAGGAAACTATCAACACCCTAGAGGAGAAAGCAGGAAACAACCTCCTTGACCTCCACCGCAGCAACTTCTTACTTGACACATCCCCAAAAGCAAGGGAATCAAGAGCAAAAATAAACGATTGGGACCTCATCAAAATCAAAAGCTTCTGCACGGCAAAGGAAACAACCCACAAAACTAATAGGCAACCAACGGAATGGGAAAAGATAGTTGCAAATGACATATCAGATTAAGGGTTAATATCCAGAATCTATAAGGAACTCACCCAACTCCACACCCGAAAAACAAACAACCCAGTGAAGAAATGGGCAGAAGAGATGAACAGAAACTTCTCCAAAGAGGACATCCAGATGGCCAACAGACACATGAAACGATGCTCAGCATCCCTCCTCATCAGGGAAATACAAATCAAAACCACACTGAGATACCACCTCACGCCGGTCAGAGTGGCTAAAATGAGCAAATCAGAGAACTCTAGATGCTGGCAAGGATGTGGAGAAACAGGCACCCTCCTACACTGTTGATGGGAATGTAAACTGGTACAGAACCACTGGAAAACAGTGTGGAAGTTCCTCAGGAAACTAACAATAGAACTCCCCGATGACCCAGCAATAGCACTGCTAGGAATTTACCCAAGGGATACAGAAATGCTGATGCATAGGAGCACATGTACCCCAATGTTCATAGCACCACTCTCAACAATAGCCAAAATATGGAAAGGGCCTAAGTGTCCATCAACGGACGAATGGATCAAGAAGATGTGATGTATCTATACATGGAATACTACTTCCTAAATACCTGTCTGGACCCCTCTCGCCTTCTACCAGTTCACAGCTTGGAGTTAAAATGCATGTTCTCCTGGGAAGAACTCACCCCAAAGAAGGGCAATACAGAAGCCTAGAGAGATTGCAAGACTGGAGCCATGGGGATGGTTCTGAAAGGCACTCCTGGAGCAGTGATGCCCCAGACAGCTCCCTGTGTGGCCCCCACCACACCGTGGTCCCCAGGGCCCCTCCCACTCTGCTGCAGAACCAGATCACCAGTGTGTTCCTGAGCTGGGAGACTTGAAGCAGTGAGTGCAGGACTCAGGGACATGGGAAGGGGCCAGGGGAGGCCAGAGTGGCACCCGCTGCAGGAATGAGGCAGGAAGCCAGGCAGCCTCCAAACGAGTAACTGCAGAGTCTTTCTTGCAGAGCCTGTCATCACGGGGAAAGGCAAGTGACTGCCTCTTCCTCTTTCCCACCACCTCCAGCACCCCTGTGATTTCCGGCAGCTGGAAGGGCGCTGAGGAGACAGGGTGGGACAGGGAGACTAGGGCTACACACTGGGGACAGATTCCAGGAATCCAGGAAGGGACACCTCAGGACAGAATATACAGGGAGGAGTTGACGCACAAGGACATGGGGGAATGGGGTGCAGAGAGTGGCTGTGGCCCGTCCCCAAGCCTGGACTGGTGAGGTAAAGGCCACCTTCGGATGGGGAACAGAGTTACTTGTCACTGTTTCCCATGCCCTCAGGTAGCCTGTCCCTGTCCCTCATCTTCCGTATCCGCCCCAGCCTTCTCAATAAGGGGACAGGTGAAAGGTTGGCTTCCCCATAAGATCCCTTAGGATCCTCTCAGGTGATGCCCCACAACACAGAATTCAACAAGTAGGAACAGTTCCTAACAACATGGTCACATCTAACCTTGGCTGAATTTTTCAAGTTCTTGTTTGTTTTTGCTTTTTTTCTGCTCCTTCTTCCACATCTGAATTTGTTTTGTGCCTTTTGATATGTAAGGAAGGGTGGATCCTCCAGAGGAACAATTCTGAAAGAACAAAGGAGTAATTTTCATTGCAAAGAATCTGCAGGGAGGGATTCTCCCAGTCACCTGCTTCCCTCCTGAGAGCCTGAGGACTGACAGAGCATTGAGGAGGCCCTGCCAATCACCCTTCATGCCTCCAGCCTTCACGGAGCTGCTAAAGAGAAGGGTTCTTGTGGATCCCCCTCCAGAGCAGGGAAAGGCAGCCCATCCCCAGCTGGGAGCCTTGAGGCCCTTTGTTTACTCCCCCTCCCACCAGCCACCTGCTGGGCCAGAGTGTCCGGTGGCAAAGTGGGGTCTGGCTCCTTCCTGTTCCCCAGTCCTCACCATCTTCCTCTCAATACACTCTCAAGTACCCCAGATCCTTGTCCTCAGAGAGAGCAGAACTTCAGCGGACCAAGAGACAAGCTTTAATGGTGGGATTTCAGTATGCTGTAGTTGGCTAGGTGGTGTGTGTGTGTGTTTGTGTGTGTGTGTGTGTGTGTGTGTGTGTGTAGAATGGAAAATGTTTATGAGAGTCAAAGCCCATGGATTTGTCACATCTAGCGCTGTGCCAGCAGAGGTGACTCCCCAGAACTGAGACCCAATTCCACTGTCCTGCTGGAGAACTGAGGCTTGAGAAGGGGTACTGAAGAGCCAAAAATTAAGTCCTCCATTAAGAGAAACCTCAGGCTGCACGTAGCCCCAGTGCCAGTCCCAAGAAAAGCCTCAGATTGTTCAAGGCTAAAGCCATCCTCGGACCGCACTCAGTTCAGCTAATCAAAAAACAAAACAAAACAAAACATTCCTATGGTCTGAGTCAAGGCTGGGAACTACAGATACAAACTAGCCAATTTCTCACCGTTCGCCTGAACCCCACGTGGGCCCTTTAAACTCACCTCATAATTGGTCATTTTCAAAGGATTCTCAAAAGTCATAACTGGGTCCCACCAAAAGTAACAAACACCTCACGGATACTGAATGGTCAAAGCTGTAATTGTAATTGGTGCTTATGTGATGATGCTACATGTACTGTAACACCCCTATCCCTTACTCCTTAAAAACCCTATTCGCTTTGTTCTTCGCTTCACCTTGCTGCCATAACACCAGTAGGCTGGTGAGCCCCTGCTCGAGCTTGTAATAAAGACCCTTTTGTACTTGCATCAGTGCCGGCTCCTTGGAGGTCTCTGGGACTCGCGATTCGGGCACAACAGTACTGTCAGGGTCAAAAGGGGAGCCAAGGACTCTTGGCGCCTGAGCTTAACTTGGCCCCCAGAAGTGGACATGGCAGAAGAGAAGCCTGGAGATTCTTCAAACACATCCTCCACTGAGACGTTGGGTCCAAACCCCAGAATGGCCATCTCCACAGTTCCAATATCTGGGGAAGGCCTTCTGTCCAGGCTCATCTGGAAGGAGGTAGAAATTGTGGAGGTAGTATAGCTCTCCAGGTCCTCCTCCATCAGGAGGTGCTGCTGTCTTATCGACCTCCATGTCCCAGTGCACAGCACAGAGCCTGGCATACAGCAAGCTATTAATAAATGTGCAAGGGAAGGAGAGGGAGAAGGAGGGAAGCAAATGCTAGCACCCCAAATAAGCCTAAATCGAGGAGGGGCTGGGAGCTCATCCCTTCCAGGCTTTTCCCTGACTCCCCATAACTTCATCCCACCCCATAAGGTCAGAGGCCCAGTTTCCCACGCTGTGAGGAGGGTGGCCTAGGTGGGTCTGCAGGGGACTCTGACGCACGGGCGAGTCAGCCAGGCCTGCAGTGGGACCTCCTTCATACAGCGTGCCTCTGCGGAGGCACCCAGGGACGCGCGCTCTGCGTCTCCACCGAACAGGGTCCTCCCCTTATACCCACCGTCTACGGGATGTCTGCCGCCGCCGGCCTGGATCACTCCGTCTGAGCCCTCGGACAGAGGACAAGGCAGTCACCTGCTCTTGGCCTACAAGAAGCCTCCCGGGGTACCTGAGCCTCATTCTACAGACTGAGCCCTGAGGACACGCAGTGGAGGCAAGCAGATCCGTGGTCACCCAGAGGCCGACTCGCCCTGCCTAGGGAGAGCGGCACCGGAAACAGGCGGCCCAAAGCCAGGCCTTTCTCCGCACTTCAGCTTCCCGGGCTGCTAAACACGGAAGGTGGGAGGAGGAGGAGGAAGACGAGGAGGTCTTCTGCTTCGTCTCAGGCAGGCTGCGCAGCCTGGTCCCGAGCACAGCGGACAGATCTCCCCTCCCCGCACGGGGGCGCTGCAACTCCAGCCCAGTCTCCCTCGGGAGGCGCCCAGGCGGAGACCCGTGAGGACGCGGACGTGCTCTGCTCCCTAAAGCGCGGGCCCCTCATCCCTGCTCGTGAAGGGCCCGGGAGCCCCGCCGGTCCCAAGCTCGTCCTGCCAGGTCGCCTGGGCTCAGAAGTGGCACCGAGGATCCCAGAGTCGGGCCTCATTCGCGCCCTTGTTTCCCCTCCTGTGCTGGCGAGCTATGAGTTGGGCCCATTGAAAATGAATCAAAACACAGGCCCCCTACGCAGCCCACAGCCCGCAGCCTGGGGTGTTAGAAGTGACCCGTCTTGTCTCATAGGCCGGCCCGCCAGCACCCGTCCTCCGACGCGCAGAAATGGGAACTGCGCCGGCTGGCAGGGGAGCTTCCTGGAGGAGGCGGCTCTGAAGGTAGACGTGAAGAGCGTGTTGGGAGGGGCTGAGGGGGGGCGTGTGGGAGCAGGAGAAGGCAACCAGGAGTTTGGAAACATTGTGAGCTAAGCAGGGAAGAATGTGGCGTGTTGGGGTCTCGAGTCTCCCGAGGATGCTGTCCGAAGGGGTGAAGCCTCGTGAATGCCAGGCGACGGAGGAGGACTGACTGACGTGGGCGATCCGCGGAGAGATCGCAGGGACACCCCAGCAGGGGAGCCCCAGCCCCAGCCCCGCCCCGCCCCTGAGCGGCGTCCCCGCCCCTGCCGATCCATTGGCTAGACCCGCCGCCCGTCAGACGAGCCCGCGGGGCCCGCCTCCAGTGCCGAGTGGCGCCTCTTCGCCTAGCGGTCGCCGAGGCAGCGCCGCTAGGCCGGGCTCCCAGCCGTCGGGCATCCCAGCCTGTTCCCGAGGCCGGGCCGCCTGTCGTGGGTCTAGGGTGCACCCTGCGCCCGACTAGCCCGCCACCGGCCCGCTAGCTCTGCGTGCCGGCCAGCACCCTCGCCTGCGCCGCTGCCGCGCGGTGAGTGTCCGCCGGGCCCCTGAGTCCCGGCCGCCGCGGGTGCAGTGGGGGACGGCGGGAGCCGGGCCGTTCGTGCGCACGTCTGTGTACGACGAATGGGGGCACGGAGCGCTGGGTCTCGCCTCCCAGCTCAGCCTTGGACTGGATCTAGATCCAAGGGACGGGATCTCGGTGCGGTGATCCGAGACCCTGGTGGAGGGGCGCCAGGAGACAGCGTGCTCCCAAAGCTTGCCATCGGTGTGGTGGCTGCGTTGTACGTGGGGAGAGTAAGTCAGTGGGTGCAAGGTTGGGGACTGTGGCCCATTGAAATGGAAGGCCTGGTAGACTGGGTGGGAGGGAGGGAGGCTGTGAGGGTCGTCGCTGTGAGCTGCGCACGTCAGGAGGTGTCTGCGGGCCATTGTGTGTTACGTGTAGGAGAGACGTCTCAGCAGCAGACTCAGCGCTGGGAAGGGGCTTTGGGGATAAGGCAGCTGTCTGGCAGGCCCTTCCGGTGCCGCCCCACAGAGCAGAGCTGACAGGTAAGAGGTCAAGGGGGAAGGAGGTGGGCAGTGAGGGGTTGAGGGTGGTGTTTATCAGTAAGGGCCAGACGTGTGTGTGGGGAAAGCTGAGCAAAGTGCAAACAGCCGTGAGGCATCGCGTTCTCTTCCACTCCTGCTTCCTCCTCACCCAGGGACGCTTGTGCCTCCGATGTGTGGCTGTGCCCTTGTGTGTGGCTGTGGGTGGCTCACCGGCAGGACAGGAAACGCATAGATCATCTCCCTCGAAGATCGGGGAAGACCTCAAGACTCATTGAATACACCTAAGTCCATTTTACAGATGGGCAAAATAAATCACAAGGATACCAGTTCCCACCACCCCCCATCAGACCAGGACTGGGGTTGATTTTCTCTCTTTCCCTGCCCCCGGACGTGAAGAATCTGGGCTTGCTGCTTAGTCAGAGCCTAAAACCCAAATGGGCCCCAGGTTCGGCACCAGCTCGAGGTTGGCTGTTGGCGGGTAGAATATATTGATCACCTACCCTCTTCTAGCCTGTAATTACCTCCCTTACCATCACCTCCACCAAAGCAGGAATCTCTGTTTCCATCTAGCTAATGTCTTGTACATTCTGGGGGTGAGAAGCTGATTGCCTGTCCTGGGAGCAGAACTTAGTAACAATTGTTAGGTGCCTCCCCTCCTCCCACCTCCTGAGCACTCAAAGCCTCACCTGCTTCTGGCCCTGAGGCCACAGCTCCACAGCCCTGGCACCACTGAGAGCCCCTCCGTGTCCCGGAGTTTCCAGGCCTCACCAACAGCCCTCTAGGGTCTCCCAACAGGGCTCCCACCACTCACATTCTCCTTGGATGATCCAGGGTCTTGTGACCACCACTGGTACCTGACTCCCCATCCTTGGAGGCTTCTCAGCCAGGGGTGGAATGCTTCCAGCAGGGCCTCCTGTTGTGCTAGGCCATATCTATCCATCTCCCCCAACCTCCTGAGGCAGTCTAAGCCTGGCTCCTCCAATGCCTACCGCTCCCTGTCCTGCCACATTTTATTCACTTAACACCCTACTCTATCACCTCTTCCAGACATCCTTCCTTGATTGCTCCAGCCCACTCAGCCCTCTCCACTCTGATCCCACTTCTCAGTCTTACCCACCTCCCAGCCTGGGCTCTTCTGACCACGCCATGGGATCAAGGGTTGTGGTTCGTCATCTTGCTGTCACCCACAGCCCAGTGCAGGGCTGGGCCCGAAGGGGGAAGAGAAGGGACTCACCCAGGACTAATGGAGGGCAGCCTGGAATGAAGGGCTCCTCACATCCTTCTCCATTTCACACTCCTCCCCACCAGCCACCACTTGCTCCTCCACTGATTGGACACCAGACAGTCCTGCTCCAGCCAGACTCAGGGTTGAGGGGGCTGATGTTATCAGAGTCATAAAATGGCAGCTGCAAAGTTCAGTTTAAAGACCCAAGGCCTTATCACTCCTATTTATGGTGCCCTGACCTCAGTCAGCGAAGGGGAAAATCTCTGACAGAGAAGCAAAAAAAAAAAAAAAAAAGAAAGAAAACCTCTAGTGTCTCAGAAGAGGAAGTCTGCCCCAAAGCCACCTGTCAGGCAGGCCTCTACTGTCCCTACCCCCCTGGACAGCAGGCACAGGGCTCCTCACTGGTAGCAGAACTGCCCAGGGCAATACCCAGCCCAGGGACAAGGGGAGGGATGTTAGAGGAAGAGCTGACCCAGGTCCTTCCCTGGGAGGATTCTCAGGCTGGTCAGGGAGAGCAGAGCCAGTGACTCAGGTGGAAGGCCCCTGGGGGTGTGAGGAAGATCTCCCAGAACTGAGGCAAGAGTAGCTGAGAGATGCAGTCAGGGAAGCCTCCCTGGAGGGGGCAAGACAGTGCCCCAAAGAGCTTGGCCAAATGGGCCAACCTTCCACCAGAGACTATAAGGGGACTCTGTTGGACCAGTGGGCCTGACCCCAGAAGGAGGAAGAAGCTCCCAGTTCCCCCCCACCTCCGAGGCTGAGATGGCCCAGGGATTTGCAGAAGGTCTGGCTCCTCTAACTCCTCTCTGAGGCAGTTGCTGGCCACCGGCTCCTGAAGGGCTTAGTGTGCCGCAGGCATCTTGCCCTGGCCATTTGCTTCCAGCCTCTCCAGAGGCTGTCCACAGCTGGCCAGGCTCTCCTGGCCCCCAGCGGACCACCCTGTGGGCTTTAGGAAACATGGCTGCAGTGGGGTCAGGGCCTCCTCCTTGAGCAAAGTGACAACCTCAGGCCCGCCCAGGGCTCCTGGGACACTGTGCTGGAAGAGTGACCTCCCCCTCGAAGTTTCCCACCTCCCATCCTGGTGTTCTAAGTCAGCCTTCCAGAGCACACGAGACCTGGTCCTTGACCTACTCTGTGGCAATGGTCAGTTGACCTTGAGAACAAGCTTGATCTCTGTGCAAGGGCCTCAGTTTCCTCATCACAAAAGGGAAGGTAGGAACTTTGGTCCCAGTGTGGGAGAAATGGGAAGAGAGGCTGGGTTGGAGGCCAGCTCTACAGCGCAACTGGGGCATACTTTTCCCTCTGAGCCTCAGGACTCTGAAAGGGGCTTTGTCCTCCAGTCAGGACTGCTAGAACCCCTGAAGGACTGAGTGCCATTGCACTGTAATGGGCCGTTTCTTCTCTTCATTCCCCAGCTTAGCAGCTCTGGGGACAGGAGTGTCCCCACAAGGTGAGCCAGACAGTGTGGGGCTGAGACTCCAGGCCCAAATAGGTGATGAGTCGTCTCAGGGAGGGCTGGCTGGTACACAATGGGCCTCCTCACAGGGTGGGCAGCCTCTGTGGCAGCCCAGCCTGGGCTAGCCTGCCACTTACAGGGACCCTTCAGTGTGGCCCCTCCACCGTGGATGCAGGAATGGGGCCAGGGGACTAGATGAAGCCCTGGCCCCTTCCCCCTGCTTTTGCTACTCAACCTCCCACACTCTGCCCTCCCCACCACAAATATATAATATGCGCAAAGTCTCTCACACACCTTGGATGTATTTCAGAAGTAAGAGAAACACAGTTTAATCTCTTCACCACATCATAAGGCTTTTTAATCTAACCTTATTGTGAAAATATTCAAATATATTTTAAAAAAGAGAATACTACTATGAGCATGGAAATACCCATTGCTTGGAGTGTTGTCAGCAAAATGGTGGGATAGGAACTCCCAGTGCCGGTCCTCCCCATCCCTAGGTTTGAAAACTGATAACCCATGAGAATTAACATTTGCAACATTTCTATTTTCTGGCTGAAGTATTTTAAAGTAAATTATAGACATGATGACCTTGTACTGCAAATTATCTTAAGATGCATCTCTAAAACCAAAGGACATTTGCCCCTCTAACTATAATACCACCACAGTCCCTAACATAATGAACAGGCATTCCTTAATATCTTGTGTTCAAATATCTCCAGACAGCGTTTAGTCAAGCACCCCAAGATGCATGGTGATATTATCGGGGGTTCGGGTCTGATGGGAAGGAGCATTCCTGACTGGGTTGGAAGGAGCCTGTACAACGAACTGGTTGGGTGGATGGACATCATGCCCTTCTCTGGGACATGGCCCAGTGTTTATCTACAGCCCTTTTCTTGGGGCTCATGATGTGAGGATCCGTATCTCTCAGGAAGTCCTCCGCTGCTTTCTGAAAAACAAGCTCTTCCTGCACAATCTGTCATCAGAAGAGGGGAAGAGGTCACCAACTGACTCTGGAAGTCTTACAGCCTCATGGCTGCTCTCAGCCCTCTGCATGGGGCCCCGACACCAACATCACCCCTGGACACAGCATGTGTAAACTAGGTTCTCTTTCTGCAGGAGGCAGAGGATTTAAACCTGAGTCCCTGCTGCTCCTGCCTCGCTGCCCATTGCCACGGTGAGCCTCTGCAAAGAAACCCCGAGAGTCTTCATGTCCTAAGTACCCCTCACAAGAAGGGCTCTTAGATGGGGCCCTGCTTAAATCCAGGCAGAAATCTTTGCTTGTATTCTAATGAGAGCCCTTGTCCTGGGACCACCCTGCAATATGGAAAGTTCGTTCTTGCCCCAAGCTCAAACCTGCATCCCTGTGTCTCCCTCACTGTCTTTATCCCTGTACCCCACACACACCACCCCGAGTCCAGCCTTTCCCCTATTGAAATAATGGGACAACAAAGAGTCACAGGAGGAAACTGAGGACCTAGAGAGAAGGCAGCATGGTCAAAGGCACGCAGGACCCCAAACCAGCTTCCCAAGCTGTGCCCTTTGTTCTGGCTTTTGTGTTTGAACCGGTAAAGTGATGGAGAGGGTGTAGTGGGGGCAGAGGGGAGAGGGAGGATGAGGAGAAAAGGGCAGTGGCGCACAGGTAGGAAAGGTAAATCATAGGATCCAGGAGTCACAGAAAAGAGGAGAAACATTCTCCCAAGCCTTGCAGAGGGCACTGCAAGAAGTTGAAATCAGGCTGCATCCTATTGGGAAGGGGCTCGAGGGAGACCCTGGGGTAACAGTGAATGTGGAATAGCTTGATCTGGGCAGTACTTACATGGGTATACACGTGTGTGACAATTCCCTGGGATGTCACTTTGGATTTGTACATTTTATGACTTTAAAAATACCTCCAGAGGTCCGGGGCAGCCTGCAGCATGCTACAGTCTCCCTTGGTGAGGTGGCAGAGCCCGTTAGGTCCACAGGGTCCAGAATCAGACGGCCAGCCCCTTCCTGGCTGTGGGACCTTGGGCAAGTCTTCCCACTGCATCTGTAAAATGGGGACAAATGACCACACTGTCCACTCCCAAGGCTGTGTCCAGGGCCACACATAAATGGCACTAAGGAACTACCAAGAAAGGTCAGCACTTATTGTCCAACCACGTGAAAGGACCCCGGCCTCGCCACAGCCTTGATGTGCTGCAGAGTCCAGGCCTTTCTGAAGGTCCCATCCCGAGCCTACCAGAAGGGAGGTCTCGAGTCAGGCATTCCTCACCCCATGGTGCAGTCTGATTTCTTCCTCCCTGTATTTAAAATTTTTTTTTTAATTATTTATTTACTTAAAAATTTTTTCAATGTTTATTTACTTTTGAGAGAGACAGAGTGCGAGTAGGGGAGGGGCAGAGAGAAGAGAGGAAGAAACAAAATCCAAAGCAAGATCCAGGCTCTGAGCTGTCAGCACAGAGCCCGGCATGGGGCTTGAACTAACAAGCTGTGAGATCATGACCTGAGCCTAAGTTGGACGCTTAACTGACTGAACCACCAGGCGCCCCAATTTTTAAATTTTTTTTTTATTTTAGACAGAGAGAGAGCAAGTGGGGGAGAAGGGCAGAGGGAGAGAGAATCTTAAGCAAGCTCCCCGCTCAGCTCAGAGCCTGATGTGAGGCTCAATCTCAGGACCCTGGGATCGCCAACTGAGCCGAAATCAAGAGTTGAACACTCAACTGACTGAGCCACCCAGGCGCCACTCCCTCCGTCTATTTTTATATCATTTTGCTGATAATCTGAAGCCTCCCCTCTAACTATCCAAATTTTGCCAACCATTTCTCCTCCTGGGAGAGGCTGAACTCTGAGTGGTGTGTGGGGTGTTGCAGGGGTAAGGACAGTGGGAGACAGGGATGCAGGTTTGGCCTTGGGGCAAGAAAGAACTTTCCATATCGCAGGGTGGTCCCAGATTTCAGCCTGGGGTTAAGTTGGGCCCCTACTAAGGGGCATGAAGCCTCTCGGGGTTTCTTTGCAAAGGTCACTCACCGTGGCAATGGCCAGTGAGGCAAGAGCAGCAGGGACTCAGGTTTAAATCCTCTGCCTCCTGCAGAAAGAGAACCTAGTTTACACACGCTGTGTTCTGCGGTGATGTTGGTGTCGGGGCCCTGTGCAGAGGGCCGAGTGCAGCCATGAGGCTGCGAGACTTCCAGAGTCAGTTGGTGACCTCTTCCCCTCTTCTGATGACAGATTGTGCAGGAAGAGCTTGTTTTTCAACTTAATAAATCATGGGATATGAGCTGGTGATGGCAGAAGGGTAAATGAGACCCCTGTGGCTCTTTATCCCCCGTTCCCCAGCTCCCTGCAACCTGGCCAGGGAAAAGGGCCCTCCTCAGCAAGCCTGGGAAACACAAATTATTCATTCTGGCTCCTAGGGCTTGGTAATTTGCAGGCAGTAAGTGCTTTCTCCCATCTTACCTACTCTAGCCTGCTGCATTTGTCACCCCTCTCAGAAACCAGCTGGCCCTCAGAGGGACTCCCACTTCTCCACCATGCTGCTTCTGCCTCCTTTGGCTTCTCCCACCACAGTTCTCTGTCCCCAGATGAGGCTGGGGGTTCTGATTCCCAGACGGGAGCTGTGGGCTCAAGCTTCCCTTGAGGGGTGGGTATGGCACCCACAAAAGCTGAGTCAGCCCTCTACTCCATCTTTCAAAGCCCCCAGCATCTAATAGCCACAGCTCCCAGCATCTACACCCTACCCCAGATTTCAGGGAGCCCCACATGCAGGAGAAAGGACTCACAGTGAGAATAGAGAGGAAGGGACCCAAGTAAGCAGGCGGACTTAACGAGACTTGGCTAATACCTGCCCCCAACCGGAGACTTGGGGTTCTCCTGCCAGCTTCTAGTTATCACCTCCCACATCCAGCCAGTACCATGGCAGGGGACACAAGAGGACCTGATTGAAGGCAGACTACAGACTTGCTCACTCTGGCCTAGGTCTCCTCCTCTGGCCTCAGGAATCCTGTGATAGAAAAGGTACTGGGGACTCAGTAGGGCCTGAAACTCACCTCAACCCACCCACAGGGTCAGGTGACTTTAAGCCCACGTGGAACACAGCCCAGCACAGGAATGGGTGAAGGATTGAGAGAAAGCCCTGCTTTCTCCTCTCCACGTGGGGCATCAGGAGACAAGTTGGGAAAGGTATCCAGTCATAGAAATAAGGAGGGACTTGAATGCCAGTTTTGAAGAGTGGGCTTTGACTGCTAGGCCTTGGGGGACCTTGGGTTGCAGGTGGTGGGGCTGAAACCTAGTACACTGAACCAGGCAGGTACTGATGAGGACTGGCCCCTGCCCGTATCCCACAACTTGTCTCCTGATGCCTCAGGACCCCTTGCTACAGTCACCCCAGGCTTTTGCAACCTTGCATGTATTAGTCATTTTCATATCTTCAAACTTCTGTACGTGCTGCTCCTACTTTCGGGAATGTTCTTACTCCACCGCTAACTGTCAGACTCACATCTTCAAAAACCCACCTCTACTAATTCTCTATGAAGCCCACACCCCATCTATATTCCATCCTGTAACCCTTTCCTAGAATCAGTAGGCTTGGCTATATCTGGCTGGGAATTTTCCAACTTTGTGTGTCTGGAGTCCAGAGGGATAATGAGGATGTTTAGCATAGGGAAATAAGTGGAAGAGGAAGTTCAAAGTGTGCCTGAATTCTTCAATGATAAGGACTACAGGGAGTTGCCCTGGCCCTGTCCTCCAAAGGGCAGTGGTAGACCAAATGGCTGAAAGCTAAGCCATGAAGAGGGATTGATACAGTCCAGACTTGTGACCAGAGATGTAGCTCCTATCTAGGAATGTGCATTTGCTAGGTGACCCGAGATCCCTCTTTGGGTCTCTCTTTCCTCTACCCTTCTGCAGATGGAGTCTAGCACTCAACCAAGCTGTGGTAGAGACGGGGCTCATCTTCCAGACTACCCTCACTTTATTCAGAGATACCCCAGGCTCCTAGGTTATCCTAGTGCCTCCTGCCCTTCCCCCTGCAAACTGCCTCTCAGGAAAGGCTTTGTGGCTGTGCTGCTGGGAGTGTGGGCAGAGCCGGCTAGAGAAGTTGACCCAAGGCTTCCACCATCAGAAGCTACTAGGAACCCTGTGATGCCCTCGGCGGTTTTGAAAAAGTATTCTCTCTTGGTAAACAGCATGGCCACAGCTCTGGCTTAAGAAGACCCATCAAATGAAGGCATCCATTGTCCTGTCCTCAGAGCACTAGTCTGGACTCTTTTAGTTACAGGGATAGAAAACTCAACTGATTCAAGAAATAAAGAAAGACACTGACTCATGTTGCTAGGAAGCAAGGCTACTTTTAGGCATGGCTGCATCCAGGGACTTAGACAAAGTCAAGAGGATCCAGTTTTTCTCCATCTCCTTATTCAGCTTTTACCTGTGTGGCTTTCGTCATTGTGTTCCACAACAACACAAGAAGCAACAAGATAGTGACAGTAGTTCCAGCCCCTGCACTCCTTGAGGTTTCCAGTCTAGTGGGAAAGACAAATCCACTTGTCTAATCACTCAATCCAAAGTCCCAGGGATGAGCCTGCTGGCTCTGAGCAGCCTGACTTGGGCGGTGTGCCAGGCACTAAGGTCAGGAATGTTCTGATGGGCTCAAGTCTGATCACATGTTGATTTCTTAGAAAAGGGTTCATCAGAACCCCAAGAACTAGGAGTGGGGAAGGAGGTGGTTTCCCCGATAGAGATGAGGACTTGGCACCAGTGGAGGGTAAAGGATGGTGGAAAGGCGGCAACAAGAAACGTCTACCACCATCCAACCTGCGTTCATGTGGTGAGGGGAGGGGAGGGGAGAATGGGCAGAAAGCAGAACAAACCTGTTGCTGGAGGGAAGTGGGGCTGGGAGGGCACTTCGGGGAGAAGTATGCTTCAGGCAAGCAAGACAGACCAGTAGTGGGACACAAGCCAATCCCCAGGTTCTTCTTCCAGAGGCCACCTTTGGCCACCCCTCTTCCCATGCCTGAACAGCATAAATGCACAACAGATCACTTAAGACAGAGCATCTTGAGCGTTTCAGTCTCAGTAATGCTTTGGGGCAAGAAGGGAAGGATGGGACCCCAAAGAGGGACTATGGCACATTTCCTTCAACTCTCATGTATTTTCTTTTAAACAGTTATACAGAAATCCATATATCCATATATGGATCCGTGTTACTCTCCATATGCCAAGTTTTCAATGACTTAACCAGCTAATGTCGTTACCCCAGTTAGCTGATAAAGTTAGCGGTCCAAGATGGAACCCACTGGGGCCATGGCACATGAGTGAGCGAGTCTAGGTGCCAGGGAGTCTGAAAGACATCCTGTACAAGGATGTTTTTCCTCACACCTGGGCTAGGCCAGCTGTGGTGCTTAGCTGCATGTGGGAAAGTTGGATGGTGAGGATCTCTGTGACAGAGAGTCTCCACCAAGGCCTCCACAAGGGATGAGAGAGGGTTAGGTAGAAGGCAGTCAGCTGCACAGCCTCTTGGGCACTGAGTTGTCCAGCTTCAGCTTAGATCCCCTTCCTCTATAGCAATGGAGAGCTCCCTGGCACCTGGAATGCTTATCCCTCCAGGGGATCACTTTACTTCAAACAGTGGTCAAAGTCACACACTTGGTACCAGGCCAGATGGTGATATGCTTAAGGAAAGAGATGCTTTGCCCCCACAGCCCCACTGCAACCAGACATTGAGTCAGCAACGGAGGTGGTGGAGGCCCATTTGGCCTACAAGGCACTGAGGGAGGTAAGGACCTTTCCCGGGGCAGGAGGAACAAGTTGGAAGAGACACTGAGAATCCTTGATTCAGGAGGTGCATTGCTGAACATTCCCCAACAGCTCTGCTGGGGACTAAGGCATTCTTCCTCCCTGAGCAAAGATGAGGAAGCTGATGGAAGGTTGCCTAGGGGTGGCAGCCAAGGAGACCAGCAGAAGCTTCTACCCGTTCAGTGGTTCCTCCATGGAGGCCTTCACCTGCCCTTGCCCACCCAGTGGCTCCAAGACCTGTTTTTTTTTCTGTCTGTTCCTGGGCAGCCATCACCCCATGCTCACTTGTTGGCTCCAATGCCAGTGCCCACCCGCCACCGCCCCCCATGCCAACACACGAGTCTGGCTCCATCCCTGATCCCTGGCCAGGGTGAAGGAATGGGGAGGAGAGAGACTTGGGCTTTCCCATCCCTCTTCTCCCTACCTCCCAGAGGCAGGGGCAGGGACAGGGACAGAGGGGGTTTGGTGGGATGGGAAGACACCCAAAGGAGCTCCTTTATTTCCTGAACCCTCCCCTCCTTCATTAGATATGATATAGCTTAAATTGTTTAGAAGCTAAGAAGAAGTCTGGTGACATGTGAGTAAAGAGGGCCAGTGTCCCTTTCCAGCCTGGTGACCCAGGAGAGCAAGCACAGGCTCCTGGAACGAGGACAGGGGCTGGAAGATGCAGCCAGACTCCTGGGTTCCTCCCAGGCCTGGCTCCAGGGACCAGGTCTTCATAACCAGGTAGCACTAGCTGGGCCCTACTTGTCCGCAGAGTCCAAGGCAGGCACTGAGGACTCCCAACCCAGGATGAAGGGTAGCAGAGTCCAGAGGGCCAGCTCTGAGCTCTACAGAGAGGTACCAGAGCCGTGCCACCCACAGAAAGGATAAAGCTGTTATAGCTGCGGCACTGTTGGAACCACCAGGAAGCTACAACAGGGCCCTCAAGGCAGACCCAGCCTTGGGGACTACGGTCAAGAGCTCTGGGTCCAATCCAGGTCAGGGTTGGGTTTTAGTCTGGGTTTGGGATTGGGGTTCTGTCTAGAACTTGGGTCAGTCAAGTGACAGGCCCTGTTGAGTCTCATGCTCCTGGAGTCTGGGGATGAGGGGTAGGCCGTGGATGAGGCTGACGGGTCCTCTCCCTGTCTCTTCCCCAGGGCACCCGGGCAACCATCCTGCAGCAGGAAGAATGTCACTACCTGTGGCTGACCGAGGTGCAGCACAAGCAGTGCCTGGAGGAGGCCCAGCAGGAGAGTGACATGGCAGGCGAGGCCCTGCAGGAGGAGAGCCCACACACCCCCATGAAGCCCTGCTCTCCTCACCCGATGAGCCCAGATCCAGGGCACATTCCTCCCGCATGTATCAGATGGGAATGGCGCCATGGAGCTGCTGGGGGTGCGGAGAAGATGCCGCTGGAAGCTGGGGGGCAAGGAAGCAGGAAGTCCTAATGGGCCTCTCTGATCCCATCATCTGCCCCAGGCCTGGAAGGGTCCTGCTGTGAGTCAAGGAGAACACACTAAACTGGGGGTTCTGAGGCCCAGCTTTTTCTCCCCAACACCCAGCTCTCCACCCAGAGGTGCCACCACACACACAAGCCCCGAGGCACACATGCTTCCCTCCTCATCCCAACCCTCCATCAGCAGGCCAGGTGAACCACCTGCTCATTGTGCAACTCGTGAGACAAGTCACAGTCAGACTCATAGGCCAAGCACATGCAGGCCCAACTCAGGGGTGTGGGAGAGTTCTGGCCTGGTAGCAAGAGAGCCTGACGGGTGGTGCCAGAGGCACCCTCGGGTGGAGGCTGCCCAAGTTCCTGGAGCCAGCACTTCCAATGACCCCTCCCTACCCCAGGCACCGCACACAACAGCAGAGATAGGAATGGGAGAGATTCCGGAGGCCTTCCTTTGAAAGGAGCCCTTGGGACAGATTCTGAAGGGTGGGTAGGCTGTGGAGAAGCAGAGAGGCTGGGACGGTGGGAGGTGCCTAGGCAGACTGCCCCTCAGGATTGGGGAAGGGTATGGAGTTCAAGGCTCACTGAGGGCAGAGTAGGGCTGGAGCAGTTGGGTGGATGTGCCTGCTCTGGGCCTCCCTACCAGGTCACCTCCCCGAGGCCAAACTTGTAGTTGTGTAACAGTCTTGCTCGGAACAGGAACATCTTTACATGTCCCAAGCTCCCCCATCTCCTGTCACCTCTCAGAGACTGACAGTTATGCAACCCTTCCTGGATCCCTCTTTCTTGGCCATGGTGCCCAGAATCTGCTTCCTGCACCAGAAGTGAGTGTGTGGAGACTCACAGATGGCCTTTACCTCCCCAGCTCTTAAGGAAGGACAGGGTCCTGTCACCTGAGGCCTTAAGCCTGAGACCTGGGTGAGGGGTGGCTAGACCACCCACTGCCTCTGTGCCGTGCCCTACCCTCCAGGTCAGAGAGGCAGGAGATATGGTGGACCATCCTCAGCAACCCCCAACAGTAGGATCTGGGGTTGCACAGACCCCAAATCTAGGCCCCCATGGCACTGCCTCCTAGGTCCCGAGGGAGAGCCACCCTCATGATCCCAGTGAGGTAACTGCTGGCACAGGGTGCCTGTCGGGTACCAAAATCCTTCACTGGGAAGGCAACCTGGGATCCAGATGAGGGCAAGTGAGTCTGCCCTTGACCTTGTGTGGGTGAGTCTCTGGGCCTTTTCATGCACATCTAGGTGTGTGCTCCTGGCTCATGTCCATCTGGAGCTGCCTGGGCCTCTGGGGTCTGCAAGCTCGATGCCTAACTCTGAGTGTCTTTGTGTGTCAGGAGCATGTGTCTGCATAAGCCTGGACATGCCTGGATATGTCTGCCTGGTGTGCTGTGTCTCTGTGTGTCATCTGTGTGTGATCGTGGATGTACAAGTGTGAATATCTGCGTTGTGCCCACTCATGTCTATGTGTGCGTGTTTGTGAGCTGCCTGTCTCTGTGCCTCTGTTTGCTTGTGTCTGGTCTTCCCATGTCTAAGGAAGCATTCTTGTGTGTATCTTTGCATGTATGACTGTGGTTCTTTGTGCCTGGGGGTGCTGGTCTGTGTGTGTCTCTCGGTGCACACATATCTATAAAACAGCACAGCGGAAGCCCCCACCCTGCCTCACTAACCCCACCCTGGTCTCCAGGCTGTCTTGCTTGTTGAGGGAGCACACACAGCCAAGAAGAACCCTGTTTCTCTGTGGGCCTGGGGACATGTGTGGTGGGGCCTCTGGGGCCTCTCTCTCAGGCACACAGAGAAGACTCCTGAGGCCCAACCCAAGACAACAGGCTCTCCAGACAGCCAGCATTTTTTTTCTGATTTAAATTTTTTTTTAAGTTTACTTATCTATTTTGAGAGAGTGAACGAGCATGAGTGGTGGAGGGGCAGACAAAGAGTAAGAGAGAGAGAATGAGAGAGAGAAAGAGAGAGAGAGAGAGTCACAACCAGGTTCCACACTTGTCAACACAGAGCCCAACTTGGGGCCCAAACTCTTGAACTGTGCGATCATCACCTGAGCCGATGTCAAGAGTCTGACGCTTAACCAACTGAGCCCCCCAGGTACGCTAGCATTTTCTTGGCTATTACTCCCTTCTCAGCTTCCTGACCCTGCTGCCTCCTCCAGGAAGCTTCCCTGACCACATGCCTCTAGTGGCCTCTCTTCACAGGGTCCCCTGCCGTGTCCACTGGCCTGCACCCCAAGATAGTTCACAGCCCAGTCCTGGTGGTGTTGAGACTCCTTGTGGCTGAGTGCAGCTCCCCACCCAAGGACAGTGCCTGGTCTCCCTTGCCCTGTGTCACTTCCGGTGAAGCCGACCTCAGGGCCAGAGACCCAGCTCCAAACCTGCCGGCGGACTATGCGGCGGCTGGAGATGCAGAGAGCTCTAAGTCTGGCGAGGATTTAGACACAATAGCTGGCCTACAAAACAAGGTGTGTCAGGCACTGTCAGAGACAACTAAACAGGATCTAGCAGGGCAAAATTCCCCAGGGAACAGACATCGAGCCCTTCAGAAGAGGAGAGCGAGAGGTTTGCTGGTGAGGGAGCATATGAACCTGTGAACAAGTAGCACCATTCACCAGCAATGTGACCTTGGGCTAGTTACCTACTTACTCCCTGCCTCAGTTACTCATCTGTAAAATGGAAAGGTTAAATCAGTTATGTAACTATGTATTTAAAGGTTAAATCAGTTATGTAAAATGGAGAGGTTTAATCAGAGGGTAGAAGAGTGCCTCCTACTTACAAAGGCTACCTAAGTATTTGTTGATATGATCAATAGGGTCCTGAACCACTAGCAGGATTTGCCTGGCATGTTGAGCTCCTCCGTGGCCTCCTGAGAGGCTGGCACAGGAGCGGGGGAGGGGCCGGGAACCGGAGTAAGGCCACAGAACCCTCATGATGGAGTGGACAGAAGGGCTTGGGACCCCCAAAGAAGGGAAGCTATGTTCTCTGGCCGGGCCACACGGGTGCAGGTGTTCTCAGCCTTTAGACACAGGTGCGGTTGTTGCAGTCCCCAAACATCCCCTCCCCACGCCAGCCCTTCCCTCCCGGCCCCCTCCTCCACACTAGGTCACCCCAGCACTCAGAGTCCCGAGGCTCTTCCCCACGTGGTGACATCCTTTCACCTCCTCTCCCCAGGCTCCCTTCTTGAGAACCTAGGAACCTTCAGACCTGGGCTGGGCTGGGCTGGCCTGAGCAGGCATTGACTTTGACTCAGGGGTTGGGTTTCCTGAAAAATCTATGGGACTGGCAGGGTTGCAAAGAAACAATTAAACCTCCCCCAGGGAAGGGGATCCAGGCGAGTCCTAGCCCCTCGGGGTGCCCAGACCCTGAACAGGCAAAACCATGCATCTGCCAATTAAAGCAGCCCCCCTAGGAACCCCACTGTGCACCCTTCACTAGGCAGCCCTCAGGGCTAATAGGTTCATGGTGGAAAACACAGCCTGCACTGCAGGGATTTCCCTAAACTCACATCCTGAACACCAACACCCCACAGCACAAGTCACCATTTGACCGAACTGGAGGCACCTATGTTGCTTTTTCGAGTTCTATGAAAGCTCCCCGAGAACTACCCAAATCCCAATATACCCACCATCCCATCATCCCCAACACCTCCTTTTAGAGCAAATATTTTCTAAGGTCTCCTTTACTATAAAATGAAATTCAGGACATGGGACTTCATTTTTCTTGTAAATGAAGTTCTGGTTGTAAAAGGAACATAAAAAGCAAAGTGATTTATAGTAAAATACTATGTACATATTCAGGCACAATAGATAGAAGACACAGTTTGAAGGTTGTACCTGTAAATCTAAACTCTGGGAATGCGGTAGCAATAGATGTAGATTGATGCACACGGCAATTGTTTCACTGACGCAGGTTAACAGCCAACATTGCTTTAGGTAATGTGACATTCCAGACCTTGAACGGCTCTTAATAATGTTCAGCATATGACAAAGCACATACCCAGAGCACATCTCCCTTTACTTTGTTGCGTTTCAGGAAAACCCCATGTATGTTAAGGCTCTGGGGTAAGTGTCTTGTGTTTAGATGTGAGATGAAGGCAGAGTCTAGGCTCCGGTCATTACAAAAGAGTTTCACCTGCACAAAGGCGCAGAGGCTCATCTGAAAGTCTTGCAGAAGACTCCACTTGCAGAATATCTCCCATCATGTTCTAGGTGAGGTCTCCAATCTCTGCAACAAACAAAACCCCACCAGTGTCCAAAATACCCCCAGGGGGGACTGTAGCCCTCACTGAGGGCCATTGGAGCTGGAGTCATGCCTCCTCCCCATTCCCTGTCAGGACAGGCCCTTTTACAGCCTGGGCAGGGCAGTGCCACTCCTTTCAGACTGGAGGCTCCCCAGGTGGGAGACTGAAGGAAGAAGAGTAGGTGCCTAAGGGCTCAGGCCCCAAGGCTGGTCCCAGGTGCCTGCTATGTCACGGGCCTGGCCCATGGAACTCTGGTCCTTCTGGTGAGAGTGCAGCTCAAAACTTGAGGCTGATCTTCTATCTGCCTCCTACCTCCCCCACTACCTCCTCCAAGGCCTTGATTTAACCCCTGTCCCTAGTGCACTGTGCACTAGCCAAGGTAGCATCTGGGTCTCTCAATTTAGACTCCCCTAGAGGATCCGACTGGCTGGCTCAACACCCTAAATCCAGAGCAGCCCAGTCATCCACGGAGGAGGCTTCCTAGGAGCGGACTTGAATTCCTCGCTTTTCCCAGGTTCAGGTGGAGTTGCGGCGGAAGTGGCGGCGCTGGCACCTGCAGGGCTTCTTGGGCTCGGACCCCAAATACCAACACCCTTCAGGAGGAAGCACCAGGGTCACGTGCAGCACTCAGGTCTCCATTCTGATCCCCGTCAGCCTGGGCACACGCCGTTCCTCCAGCTTCCAGGCCGAAGTCTCCCTGGTCTGACCACCAGGCGCCCATGGGCCCTCACCGGCAGTTCCTTCCGCATCTCCCACCCTGGGTGGCACCGGGCACCGAGGCCTGCCAGGGGGACACCAGCCCCAGCCCTGGGCTCGGAGGCTGCCCCGGTCCCCAGGCCACTGTCCAGACGCCCCTAAAGAACTCTGCCCTTGAGCTTTCCTGAGGAGAGTAGGGTGCACAGACGCGGGAGCTGCTTCTCAGCAAGTAGGGGTGCTGGGTGTTCCCACCTGGGAAGATGTGGGGTGGAGCTCAGCCATCAGAGTCCTCGTCCACCAATCAGGGGCAAGAAACCCACATGCTCTCATCTGACTTGGCACTGAAAGCTCTCGGGCGCCGTCCAACGTAGGCAGTGGCCCATCCCCGGACAATGACTGTGGGAACGTGGCCGGTGCCGAAGACACAAAGATCTTGCACCTAAAGGTCACCCGCTGCCACCATCACCTCAACAAAGTCTGAGGTTCCACCGTTCCTGTCAAGTTTCTTCCAGTTAAGCATCATTATCATTAAGACTTCTCTTCCAAGATGCAATCGCACCCCCCCCCCCAGCATCGTCTTCTGAGCAGCTAACTCCTCCAGGTGGAGGAGTTTCTCTGCCTCAGGCAGGTGTGGTTTTACAGGGAGTTTAGTTCAGGGGGGCACTGGTATCTGCATAGTCCCTGCTGAAGTGGAGTGGTCCCAGGGTGGCTGAAATGGTTGGGACGGCCACCAGCCCTCCCATCTCTACAGGCAGTGGGAGTGCCCCTTGGCTGCCCACCAGGTTTGCCAACGATTAGGATCAGGCTGAGAGATGTGCATCATGGGCCCCTTAATCCTCACATCAACCCAGCAAGATGGGAAGTACTGTCCCTATTTCACAGGTCAGGAAACCAAGTCTCACAGAGGGGTACCTTGCCTTGTCACACAGGGCTTGATCTCAGATCTGTCATATGAGAAAGCAAAGGCACAAATTCCTAACTGCTGCCTTTTATATATTGTAACAAGCTTCATCCTCTTAGTTATGTTATTGCCACCATCCCTGCAACCCCATTCCCACCGAAGCCACACTGGAGTATGGCTGAGAAGTCCTTGAGCCCATATATTGTCTGGACAAGAGCTTGGTGGTCATGACATCCTGTGTCGACCCTGCACCCTGTGGCCACATGGCTTCCTGCCCATGCTTCAGTCAGAAGATCCCCCTCAGGACTGCAAACAGGCTGTGCAACAATAAATGTTGGGTTGAATTGGCTTGGTTTCCCTGGTGGTTGATGTTCCCTTGTGACCTAAAATGGAGACCAGCTCTCAACTTTTGGCCATTTCCCCACATTCAGAGGAGGGGAGGTCACAAGCATCACTGAAGCCAGATGTCACCACCCGTCTGGCTTGGGATGGGAATCCTACACTTCCAGGTGAGAGGCACAGACTTCTAAATATCTTCAACTCATGTCTCATTGAGTGATATCCCATGTCTTCTGAGAGTGGTGAAGTTATACGTGGTTCTCATTATGTCCCCTGACCTTCTAGATCAAGCCAAGAGGAAGCAATTCTATTAGATCAGTACTAAACAGCTGTCCGAGCTGCCCATGGTCCCAGAAATGGTTAAATGGGAGCATTTTGCAGGCCACAGTGATTCCTGCAGACAGGCGTGCATGGGTGCCGGAGGCCGTTCCAGCAGGTCCAGGGGTCCCTGAAGGATGGACGGTGTTGGCGAGAGAGAGAGTGAGAGAGCCCCGAGATTCTTTCTGATCACCAGGCAGGCATCTCTTTCCTGTCAGTTTTGGTGTCTTTATTTATAGGTTAAATGATAACATGAAATCAGAAAAAAGAACTTTTACAATTAATAACTCTTTGTGATAAGATGCTTTGGAAAGTATACAGAAGCAGGTTTTACAGAAATATTCTTGCAGAGCTATTCCAATTATAGTGAGGTTAAGTAAATCTTATGCCTAAGGAATTAACGGTGTTCTTAGTAAAAGACAGGATACATATTTGTTCTAAGTTAATAACGCTAAGTTTAGGTCATAGGTTAGGTGTACAGATGGGCTAAGAGTCATTTCGTCTGGCTCACAAGAACACTAATGTTTTTGAACTGGTTAATTTGTTTGTGGACACCTTTTTGACTTGAAGCTGAATGTATAAACACCACAGAGGCCCTAAATGTGTCGGCCTTTGTTTTTGGGTTATGTTTTACTACTCTTATCTATCCTCATCCCAGCCACCCCTGTAGGGGAGGGTGTTTGAAGAAAGGGGAAGGGAAGGGACTGCCATACATCACCAGTTAGAAGAAGGTGTAAGTATTAACTTAAGTTTTGCCCTTATCTGTTCCTTAACTCTAAATTAAGCTCTTTGTCTCGGGGCCAGGCTCAATTGCAACTCTTGTGTTCTTAACCCCCTTTATTATCTAAGTCTTGGATCTGCAAGGCCCATAGGAAGAGGCTTTTGACAATCACCCACAGAACTTTCATCTAAAATCTCTTTTGTAAAGGCAGGAATATGCTTTTCCTTATGAGGTATCTGTGTTCAGAATATGGGTCTGATACGGAATATTGTGAGGCCTGGCCAATACCAGCAGGCTTATTTCCAACATGAGCCAGTGGTAGCAGAAAGAGATATCAGTTTTTGTTTCTCATGGCAGGAGCTGTGCAAACACAGCCATTTCCTTGCTGTGACTGCCATCCAGAGAGACCGGTGTGGCTCCCAGCACATGGGGTATGAGCTGCCCATGTTGAACTGCCCAGGATTCAGCTAAGAGGAGATAGATAGAGGACAGAGCAAATGTCACCAAAATGAGTGACAGAGCCAGTACGACCCAGGCAATAAGACAAAGTCAATGATTTCAATTAGCAAGAGATCTCCAAAGCCATTGCCTGACCCCTTGGCTTCCACTTCCTGCAAACCTGCAGGGGGCCTGTCTTGTTTGGGAGCAGGAGAGGGATGCCAACTGGTAAAAACAAGCTAGAAAAGGCTGGCAAAGCCTCAGATCTGCTTGCAAGTCTCCTTCGAAGCCTTGTCCTACTCAGTACCATCCCAGAACCCATCACCAAATGACAGCCCCAACCAACCCAGCAGCCTGTGGGGGCCTGAGTCAGGGGTCGTCAGGCTACACTCAGAGTGACCATGAACCCAGGGGTAGCCCCAGGCACATACCCTTGGATCAGTGGCCCAGCAGGTCTGACTGTGGCAAACTCCATCTAGAGTCGCGTGCCATCCCTGCCCTGTGCATGGTCAGCTGTAGGACAGAGGAAGGAATGTCACTAGCTTTGGTTTCAGGCACACTCTGGCCTGCTGGAGAGAGCATTCTCAGCACTCACCATCCCTTCCTCTGCCCAGGGAAATGGTGGTGACCACTGATGGGGTGAGGAGAGCTGGGCATGGGCACTTGGGTCACCTGGAACTTGTTCTATTCTTCCCCGAGAGCCTCCTATCCCTACTACTCCAAGGCACAGGGGATAAGAAATCGGGACCAGGCAGGATGGCCATGCTTCTCTCTCTCTCTCTCTCTCTCTCTCTCTCGGATTTCCTTCCCTGCCTCCCCAGCTCAGTCCCTCTCTAAACTGGTTCCAGAGATGTTGTCTACCACTAAGGTCCAGAAGACCCAGCCCTACTCTTTTAGTCCCAATTCTAATTCAGATGTTCTCATAGATCTTGAGCAGATTCTTGTATCTCTGGGCCTTAGTTTTTCCACCTGACGGATGCCTAGGCTTAGCTCCTGGCTAAGGCATGAATGGTTAATGAGGAAGGGGCTGCCCAGAGCCCTCTGCCACCTGCTGTGTCCTCTGGGGTCGGGGAGGATAGCAACGGGAGGGAGATCCCAAAGAAGACTGGGGGCCAGGGGATGCAGAGAGGATGGAGGCTGAGAGAACAAGGAATCCTCTGGAACTGAGGGATGAGCTCAAGCTGTTGGAAGAGGGTAAGGGGAGGAGGGAAAACAGAAATGTGAGGAGCCAACAGATCCAAGAAGTGGGGCATTTGTAGAGGAAAATGTAGCACCTTGCCTTCCAAATCAGTGATCCCACAGGCTGCCTGAGGTATGGGAAGGCCAGGAAGGACCACCAGACCAAGCTAGACCCAGCCCATCCACCACAGTGCCCGAAATCCCACCGTTAGTGAGGCATAGCTTCAGAAGAAAGGAGAGAGCCCAGAGGAGACCAGATTTATCAGCCAGGACTGTGGCAAGTGAAGCAAAAATGGAGAGGTCCAGAAAAAGGAAGAATACTGGTGAGGTCCTGCCCTGAGAGTAGGTGTAAAGTCCAGTGTTGGGCATTCAGGAACAGAGAGAAGCTGAAAAACGGTCTTGGGCGGGTAGATGCCATGGGCAGACATCCCAAGGTGTCTGTGGAGTGGGGCAACCACAAGCAGATATCTCCTACACTAACCTTCTTCCCTCCAACCTCCCCGGTCCCTCTTCTGCCTTGCAAGGCACTTGTCAGACCAGTCCAGTTCATCTCTAGCGCCACCTGCTGGGTACAAGGACTTCACCAAGGTTGGCCATCCGGCCCCAAACATGACAGAGTTCAGGCCCTTCCACAGGAGGCCAGGTGACACAGGCCTCTGTCTTCAACTCCATTTCAGAGTGAAATACAAGAGGGAAGAAGTAGTGAGGCCACAGGATAGGTGACACCAGGGACAGCCTAGGATTACGGAGACCCAGAGCCTGGTCCTTAGACCCAGTCCCCTGACTTCTGTGGCACACAGTGATTCCTGTCCCAATCTCAGCTGTAGAGTTGAGCACAGACTAGGTCCTGTCCCTTGACTGAGCCCTGACCCCAGTTCCTGAGGGCAAAGTCCAGTTAACTCAGCTGGGCACTTCCTGGAAAAAGGAGCAAGGAGCCCCTTCCATCCTGGTGCAGAGGGCCACCATCAATTCGACAGCAGAGATCACCATGTGGACAGTAACCTACCACTCTGGGGCACAGGCTGAACAAGGAGTGTGGCCAGTGTGCCAGCTGAATGAATAGGGAGCAGCTTCCCTGGTGAAGAGACATCAGGTTGTCTCCAAGGACTAAACAGGTGTCTCTAGGTCCCAAGGAGCATGATGGGTGCCAGGGACACCCAAATCCAAGTAAGCAGGTGCCTGGGGTGGGCCCTTAGCTGCAGGAACCTAGAGGAGGCTTCTTAAATGAGGCCAAGGGGATGAGGTGGATTTGGGGCAGGCCACCCTGGCTGCTCAGAAGGGCCCCAGGGGCAAGCTGAGGAAAAGTTGCCAGTCCTTCATCCAGGTGAGGGAGGAGGAAGCGGAGGGGGTTTGCGGAGATGGTGACCTGGTTGGGGACATGCTGAACATAATGTCTGTGGGGATGTCTGGGGAAAGCCCCAAGGCTACTGAAGCCAGGATTAAAACGGACGAGGCCCAGGCAAGTGTGGGGAGGCCTGGGCAGGCCCAAGAGGCAGGGGCACAGGGAGACTGTATCTTCAGGCACCTCCATTGGGCAGTCTTGGGCCCAGCAGGTTGAGGAGTCAGAGTCAGCTCCTCTGTTCCCACCACTTGCCCAGGGCCTGTTTTCCTGAGCAATGACCCTGCCTCCTCCCAGCTCCCCCTTTGTGGGAACAAGAACTGCTCTCATCTCTCCCAAGGGAGGGGGCCAGAGCCACAGCTGGCAGTCATTAAACACCCTGATCATGCCAGAGATGGTAGAGATATTAATAGCCAGGAGTCGATTGCCCAGGAGACACAGCCTCCCAAGGAGAGGGACAGTAACCTCAGCAGGCCATGGGGATGAGGAAGACAGGTCAGGCAGGACAGATGGGATAACCAGAGTCCAAAAAAGGGAAGGGGCTTGCTTGGAATCATCAGCAATTCTTTGGCACAGCCCAACCATGGACCCAGGTCTCAAAACCCCAGAGCCCCGCTTCATTATGTGGATTGACATAGGTGAGATTCATCAAGAGGGCCCTGAGTGGAATCACAAGCAGAGCAGACCTAGCAGGAGACACTAATTCTTTAGTCTTTTTATAAAAATCGTGGTATTTTGTTCATTGCATCTTTTTTATATTAGCTTTGACTTTTTGAAATATTGCACTAAAATATTGTTTATTCTGATTACTGACTTTTTTGCCACTCCTTAAAATTTACATCTCAGGCAAATGCCTTGCTTGCCTCACCTGGTCCCAGTCCAGCTCTTTGAAGTCCCAGTAGCCCTGGGTTCCAGCATGTTAGCATGGAAGAAACAGAAGTGTTCTGAACAGGCACTCTATGTGGTTCTGAGGGAAAGGGTCCCACCTGGGTGATGCTTAGTAAAAAGCAGATAACTCCGGGGTTAATGCTGTGGCTCAACCTAGTATTTTCTGTCTGTCCCCTCTACCATTCTCAGTATGTTGACTTTCATCCACAGACTTATCACCTCATGATTGCAAGATGGCTGTCATGACCCCAAGCATCATTGTCTCATAGAACTCCATCTAGTGCCAGAGAGAATGTTCCTTGTGTGTCTCCATTTATCAGGAAGATAAACTATACCAGAATGCATCTTATGCACACTTTCTTCAGGCTTCTGGGCCAGGACCAGCTCACATACCCAAGCCCTGGCTGCAACTTCCAGAAGGAAAGTTGATCTAGTAAGGAAGAATGGGAGGATGGCTGCTGGTTCTTTCTAGATGTTTCTTTGGGTAAATATGTGGCCTTTCAACATCCTTACATCTGAGCTTGGTGGGATAGTATATGGTAGAGGTGAGGAAGCCCAAGCAGTCAAGGATAACACTCTAGGTATTTTGTACAGAAAGATATTCAATGTAGGGTATTAAATGTAGAAAGGTCTGGAGGCATGGAGGTGAGGACACACTTCTGTCCTGTGGTAGGTCACACTATCCCAGCTGCCACCTTGCAGGAAATTCTTGTCAGCATCCTAGTTGTACATCCATTAAGTGGTGACAAGAAAATGGAAGGAGTGTAGCGTCCGCTGCCGTGAAAACTCCTGTCTGCCAGATTCCAGCCAGCAGCCAGCACACTGTAAGGAAGAATGGCTTCTGCCTCCCTCTACCTTCCAGCTCACTCCTCCGGTGCTTCCCTTGGTGGAGCAGTAGCAGGCGTTGGTGAGCGTAACTGCCTTCTTCTGGTGGAGAGGTTGCATCCGGGGAGGGGGGGGGTCGGTGGTGGGAAAGGTAGTCTTCAGCCTTCCAGCCCCTGCAACACACAGGAATATGGAAGGGGCAGACCGGGAGGCTGGACGCCAATAGGTCATTTCTAGCACAGAGGCTCAGATGGTCTTGCAGCCCGTGTTGCCAGAAAGAGAGCCGACACAAGAATCTGTGATCAAGAAATAAGAATTGGGGACAGAGAAGTGTGAAACGGGAATAGGAAAGCCAAAGTGGTGGTGAGTTATTGCACTGGTAGCTGGTGTGGCTACTGGGATCCTCTATGAGAAGCAAGCAGGGTCAGGATAACATTAACTCCTGGATCCCACCATCTGTCCCTCAAGGTCTGTCCATGTCAACATCTTTCCATGCAGGAGTCATCAAGTGGGTTCCTGCAGGTGTCCCACACCATGGCTTCAGAGGAACACAGGGTAGAAACTGTTAGCTGAGTATCAGTATGGTATAACATTTAGCTCATAGCCCCTTGCATGTGTTTCCAACGTGACTCCCTTTGTGAAACAAGATAGTAGGTAACTCAATGCCACATTCCTCACCCTGTTGGTTCTCAGAGTTGAGCACATTGCACTTTCACCATTTGTGTCACACTACCAACATGGCAAGAAAAGGTTTTAGGTGAAAGACGGGTTCCACGCAGCAGTCCTTCAGTCTGTCGAGTATATTACACTTACCTCATACTTCCATGCACGTGTTTTCAAAGGTGACTAATTTAGGGATACATGATAGTGACTGAATGCTACACCCAGCACAACATTGTTTCCCAGATTGAAGCCTACTGCACTTGCACCATTCATCTCCACACCTGTTTTTAAACACTACTAACATATTGAAACAAGCTGTTATTTGAATGATGTGTTCCCTTCCCTGCAAGTTGGCTCACAGAGATGATGGTATCACACTTTGCTCCTAACTCCATCTGTATGTTTTCCACATGACTAACTCTGTGAAACCAGATAGTATCTCAGTGTTGCATTTCTCACCCTGTTGTTTCTCAAAGCTGAGCCTGAACTTACATCATTGGTTTGCCAATGTGTATTCCAACACTACTGTCCTTGGATCACTGCTGCCTCTATCCACTGAGGATGGGAAGGGAAAAGGTTGAACTCCAGAAGCTTTTCCTCTCTTTCTCAAGTAAGAATACAGGCATCTTGCCATGAGGACTCGCTCTTGTAAAAGATGGAGTTTTACCTTTGCCCTGCTCCATATGTGTTTCTTATTCCTGAGACAGTCAGCTTGCCAGGAGATTGTACTGTACTTCAACCACAGACTTATCCCATTCTCATATCTCAGAGGAACAGCATCCCTCAGTGTATCTATCTCCATCCTTTTACTCTTTTTAATGTTTATTTTTATATTTGACAGAAACAGAGAGAGAGAGAGAGAGAGAGAGGGAGAACGTGAGCAACGGCTGGTCAGAGCGACAGGGAGACACAGAATCTGAAAGAGGCTCCATGCTTTGAGCTAGCTGTTAGCACAGAGCCCCATGCGGGGCTCTAACCCACACACTGTGATCATGACCTGAGCCGAAATTGGACGCATAAACGACTGAGCCACCCAAGGAGCCCTCCACATCTCTATTTTAATACCCCTAACATGGTGAAACATGGAGTTAGTTGATTGACAACAGTTTTTATTTTCAGAGTTGAGTACAAAATACTTAGCTTATACTTCCATGCATGAGTTTTAACACATTATAACTTAGTGAAACATTCTGAAAACTGAGTGCTACATTCATTCCGCACAGGGTTGTTTCAGATAGTTGAGTGCACTGCACTTCCCTCAAAGTTATCCACACTCGTATTCTGACACTTCTAACATAGCTAGCTGACACAGATTAACATGACGTTAGCTGAATGATGCTTTCCCCACAGTGTGTTCATGCAGAGTTGATTATATAACATGTAACAAATACATCCATGAATGTGTTTTCAAACATTACCAATGTAGTGAAACAACCTGGTAACTGAGTGCTGAATAAGCACAGTGCATTTCCATCATTCGTCTCTTTGCTTTCAAACACAGGTAACATAGTGAAAGAAGTTGAACAATTTGGTCCCCACAGTGTTCTTTCACAGACTTGAGTACATACCACTACACCTATAGTTCCATGCGTGTGTTTTCAAACTTTACCAATGTAGTCAACCAACCTGGTAACTGAACGCTGCCTTCTGCCCAGTGTTCTTTCACAGAGTGAGCCACATTGCATTTCCCTCTTTGGTCTCTGCATCTGTATTCTAACACGAATTCTAACGAAACATGACTTTAGTTGAATGATGCATACAACAGTGTTCTTGCACAGAGTACAGTATATCACACTTAGTGTATACTTCCATGCTTGTGTTTTCAAACATTACTAAGTCCATGAAACAACAGAGTAAAGGAATGTTGCATCACGCACTTCTTCGTTCACAAATTTGAGCACTCTGCGTCTGTATCTGTATTCTAATGTTACTAATCTAGTGAAACATGACACTCGCTGAACAATGCGTTCCCCACAGTGTTCTTGCATAGAGTAGTGTCTATAACATTTAGTTTATACTTCCTTCCATGCATGTGTTTTCAAAGACGACTAAGGAGCGCCTGCTTGGCTTAGTCGGTTAAGCCTCCGACTTTTGCTTAGGTCATGATCTCACGGTTCGTGGGTTCGAGACCCGCGTCGGGCTATGTGCTGACAGCCAGCTCGGAGCCTGGAGCCTGTTACAGTCTGTGACTCCCTCTCTCTCTGACCCTCCCCTGCTCACGCTGTCTCTCTCTCTCTCTCCTAGAAATAAATAAAACATTAAAAAAATAAAATAAAACAAAGATGATTAACTTATTGAAACAACATGGTAAGTAAATGATGCATTGTGCACCCTGTTTGTTCACAGGGAGGAGCATGCTGCACTTCCTTCCTTTGTCTCCACATCTGTATTCTAACACTACTAACAAAGAGACGTTAGTGGAATGAGACATCTTCCACACGGTTCATGCCCAGAGTTGAGTATCTTAACGTTCTGCCCCCAAGCATGTTTCTCCAGACAATACTAAGTTAGTGAAACCCGATTGTTATTGAAGGCTGCATTCCGCACAGTTTGGTTCACAGAGTTGAGCATACTGCACTTCCCTAGTTGGTCTCCGCATCTGTATTCTATCTAACATTACTAACATAGTGAACATGACTTTAGTTGAATGATGGGTACCCCATAGTGTTCATTCACAGAGTTTAATATATGACACTTAAATTACACTTCCATACATGTTTTCAAAAACTAGCAAATGCAGGGAAAAAACTGTCACTGAATGTTGCATTCCTCACAGTGTTGTTTCATAGAGTTGAGCGCACTAAACTTTCCTTAAGGTCTCTGCAATTGTATTCTGACATTTCTAACATATGGAAGGATAACGTTAGTTGAGAGATTCTTTCCCCACAGTGTTTGTGCACAGAGTTGAGTATATAAGACTAATCTATGCTTCCATGCCTGTGTTTTCATAAATACCAAAGTAGCGAAACAGCTTGGTAAACGAATGTTGCTTTCCAAATTGTGTGGTTTCTCAGACAGAGCAATGTGCACGTCCCACATTTGTCTCCACAACTGTATTCTAACACTACTAACAGAGACTTGTGATGTTGGTTGAATGAAGTATTCCCCACAGTGTTCAGAGGGTTGAGTACATATTACTAAGCTTATATTTCCATGCATGTGTTTTCAAACTTTACCAACTTAGTGAAACAACACAGTAACTGAATGTTGCATTTCAGAGTGTTCTTTCAGAGAGTTGAGCATTCTGCTCTTCCCTCATAGGTCTCTGAATCGGTATTCTACACTATTAACATAGTAAATCATGAAGTTAGTGGAATCATGCGTTCACCACACTTTTATTTTCAGAGGTGAGTGCGAAACACTTAGCTTCTACATCTATGCATGAGTTTTCAATCATTACCAGCGTTGTGAAACAACGAGGTCACTGAATTCTACATCCCGCACAGTGTTGTTTAGAATTGAGCCTTCTGTACTTTCCTGAGGCATGTGTATCGGCGTGCCTATTCTAACACTACTAACATAGTGAAAGCAAGGCTTTACTTGAAAGAGGCGACCCGCAGAGTGCTCACTGGCAGACTTGACTACACAGCACTGAACTTATACTTCCATGCGTGTGTTGTCAAACATTACCAACTTAATGAAACAAGGCTGTACTTGAATACTGCTTTCTGCACAGCGTTGTTTCAAAGTTAGCGATCTGCACTTCCCTCAAAGTTCTCTGGTGTGATTCTGATACTTCTAACTTGACGTTAGCTGAATGATGCAGTCCCCAAAGTTTTCTGGCACAGAGTAAGTAGATAACACTTGCTTTAATACTT
>NW_024082273.1:0-24225 GCF_003009895.1 Hyaena hyaena
GGATGAGCCCTGGGTGTCATATGGAAACCAACTTGACAATAAACTATTAAAACAAGAAATTGGTGTGAGGAGAGGAGTTAGAAAAGGGAAAGTATAGTAAATTACTACCTGTGCCCCTCGGGAAATCTGTCCTTGTGACCATGGGTGGCATTTTTGCATTATATGATGTGTTCAAGATCATTCATCTCATAGCATGCAAATATTACTCCATTCCTTTTTATTGCTAAATAATACCTAATTCTATTAATGTATATTATATTTATTCATTAGTTGTTGGACATTTGTTTTTACTTTTTGACTATCATGAATAATCCTGCTATCAATACCTGTGAACAAGTGTTTGAGTAAACATGTGTTTTTTGTTTCTGTTTTCAATGTTTTTAATGTGTTTCTCAGATTTTGATATCAGGGTAATTCTGAACTTATAAAAATGGCTTACGATGTATTTTTCTTCTTCCATTTTCTGAAATAGATGGTATGGAATTAGTACTATAATTTTCTTAAATATGGAATTAGTACTATAATTTTCTTAATTAGTAGAATGCACGGAGCCTGAGTTTTCTGTGTTGGGATATTTTAAACTATGAATTCAATTTTGGTCGATCCTGTCAAGCAAGTGTCCATGGAGTTGTTAGTGTTTCTTTTTATCTTCTTAATATCCCTGGGGTCCGTAGGGAAATCCCCTGTTTGATTCCTGACATGAATAATTTGTGTTTTCTCCCTTTTTCTTTGTAAGTCTGTTTAGAGGTATTTGAATTTATCAATCATTTTGAACAACTAACTTTGGTTCTATTATTTTTTCCTCTATTTTTTTTCCTCAGCGTCATTGGTTTCTTTTTAAATTGTCTTTCTTCTTTAATTTATCTTTTTTTCTAGTTTCATTTATTTATTTATTTATTTATTTATTTATTTATTTATTTATTTCTAGGAGAGAGAGAGAGAGACAGCGTGAGCAGGGGAGGGTCAGAGAGAGGGAGATACAGACTCTGAAAATAGGCTTCAGGCTCTGAGCTGGCAGTCAGCACAGAGCCCGAAGCGGGGCTCAAACCCACGAACCGCGAGATCATGACCTAAGCGAAAGTCGGACGCTTAACCGACTAAGCCACCCAGATGCCCAGTTTTTTTCTAGTTTCTTAAGGTGGAAGCTTAAATGATGGATTTGATAACCTTTTTCTTCTCTAAAATAGGCATTTAGTGCTACACAGTAGTCCCTTTTTATCCATGGGGGATATATTATGAGACTTTCAGTAGAGGCCTTAAATCATGGTTAGTACCAAATCCTATTATTTGCTGTGTTTTTTATTCCTGTAAATACATACCAATCAAAATTTCAATTATAATTTAGGCAGAGTACTTTGAGCTTCCTGGATCTGTGGTTTGTTTTCTACTATTAACTTTGGAAAATTCTCAGCCATTTTATCCTAAATACCTTAAATATTTTGTTTATTTGTTTGTTTCTTCTCTATCTGGTATTCTAGTTTTGCATATGCTATACCCTTTGAAATTGCTGAGCATTTTTTGGATATTCTGTTATACACTCCATCTTTTTTTCATTATTTCGTTTTTCTGTCCTTTTTAGTTTGGTATGTTTCTATGAACATATATTGACCTTAATTGCTCTTTCCTTCACTTTTTCCAATCTCCTGACAATCCTACAAAAGGCATTCTTCATTTCTGTTACAATGTTTTTATTTCTACTATTTCTTTTTTATCGTTTCTTAGAGTCACTCATATTACCTCTGTTTTTGCATGTCTTCTACTTTTTACACTAGAGTCCCTAGCATATTATTCAGAGTTATCTTAAATCCCCACTCTGGTAATTTCAAAATCCTTGCCATATTTGATTATGGCTCTGTTGCTTGCTTCGTCTATTCAGATGGTTTTTTGCCTTCAGCACGCCTTGTAATTTTTGTTGAAAACTGGTCATTATGTATCAGGTGAGAGAACTGAGGTAAGTAGGCCCTTTTGTTGAAATGTGGGGAAGAGAGGAAGCCTTCTGAGCAGGACTCAGGCCAATAGTGAGCCTATGGCCTGTACTCTTTATAAATGCTTCTCAGCTTTATTTAGTCCTTAAGTAAAAACAGAGGGCGAGTGATGGCTAGCGTTAGGTCATTTCCCTTATTCTAAGGTTAGTTAGGCTCTGGTAATATAGTTTCTCCTTAGTTGAAGAGTGTAAAGAATTCTGGGCAATTACAAAATGGTTATGTTTCCATTGGCCATGCCAGAGCAAGAAAGAAGCTTTCTCTTAACTTCACCTTGAGAACGTGGTTAAGACTCTGAGAGGTACCATCACAAAGTGTGGGGCGTCCCCTACGGCTCAGCCTCCAGGAACTTTTATTTCTCAAGCTAGTATATGGCTGGTCTCCAGCAATTAGTTAATTAACCTTTGAATGTTTCTTTCAGTTCTGGTTCTAGGAATGTTTTCTGTTCCTGGTAAGTTACAATTCTCTATATCTACCTGTCCCTCCAGTTTTTCGGACAGCCATTTGTTCTGTGGCTGCAATCTTCTGATGGGACTAAGAAGAGTTGTTGATTTCAGTTTCCTCACTATTCTCCTTGTGAGAACAGGAGAGAAGACTTAGGCTCTTCACATGTCAGACCTGAAACTGGTTCTATACTTTAACAAAAAGATGTTACAAACCCCTGAATGATACAATGTTGTGAGATCTTTCTTTGTGAGTAATTTGCAAGTAAGGCACATAGTTGAGTAACCAAAAGCTGTGTGTGAGGCCACCAGAGAATTTCCTTACTTTACAATGAATCTCAGTATCGTATAGAGTATAAATCTGTTTGTGGTCAGTACAGAACCTCAACTGTAAATTTTTCAGGAAATTTTACAAAAATGGTATGTCTTTATGTTCTTTAATCATTTTAGCTCCTTTGCTACTCTCTGAGATCTGAGTGCCAGAGTCTATTCACATACCCAGAGTATGTAATCAATTCCTTTCCTCTAAATAAGGGAGTTTTACCTTTACCTTTGGATTAACTGATATGAAACTCTAGGAGATCAATCAATTTCTTCTTATGCCTGGTCTGACCATCATTTGACTTGATGGGTCTCCATTATATATTTTGACCTTAGATTTACCCAATCTGGAATTTTTGTTTCCTTCATTTTGGAGGAAAATTTAAGAAAGAAGCAAAAGTCTTCCTTCTCTAAAATTCTACACCAACATAAATATTATTTAGTAGTTTAGACTCACAAGTATCAGGCCTCCTATTACTGTAGGCCATCTTTTTATTAAGTAGATACTACAGTATTATTGTATTATGATGCATATAGGCTCATATGGCTACAAAAGGTAAGTCCAGACCTTTGTGTATAGGAAGGAAAATGTCAACTGAAAATGAAGTAGCTTTTAGTGGGAAATACAAAATTGGGAGGCCTCCTGAGACATGATAACTATCTCTAGTGTGGAGGGAAATGAAAAATAAATCTATGATCTTTAAAATAAAAGACAAATATGATGTTATTCAAAACCTGTACTTCACAAGACATTTTTTAAAAAAGATATATATGTATCTTTATTCTACTTCAATATTTAAACTTATTTTGAAAGTTCTAGTATGTATTACTCATGCTAGACAACTTAAATGAGCCAGGAATTTGATCTTGGTTTGCCCAGAGCACTGATGAACACATTTATGCATCTTTGAATGCCACATTTGATGTCAGTGCTTAGGGAACATGTAATTCTATGCCATAGAATGAAGGTCACATGATCAGTGCCTTCTCGCTCACATTCTCTGAGCTGGACCTTACACCATCAAACATTTGACAACCCAGGCTCTTTCCCAAACTAAAAAACAAAACAAAACAAAACAGAACATCAAAAACCAAAACAAAACAAAAACTTGTAATACTTCACAAAACCTGGCTCACAAACCATTTTTGTTCATATCTTATGGATGTTTTGAAAACGAAGAGTCCTACATCCAACTTGAGATATATTGCATGAGAGTCTTTGGTCTTGAGGTCTGAGAAACTGCATTTGAAAATGTTCTAATTTAGAATGTTTGAATCCTGAAGTACTTTCTGCTTCTAAGAACAATGTCAAGTTTAGGGCTTATTGTGCAGCAGTCAACCACCCTTAGATATTGAATGTTATTCTTTCATGCGTAATGCTAGGGAATGTTCTGGTGCAACCTCTTGCCTTAAGAAAATTATTTTAGGATACTTATGTTATTTATGAACTATTGTAGGATATTTTTAAAAATTTCACAGGAGGATGATATGTGTAATTTTCGGTAATTTGTCCCCATCTAAACAACTTGTCTATATGGTAAGCAATCTGTGCTTATTTTTAACTCTGAAATAGGGGCTTTTAATACTATAATGCATGAGCTAAATCTACAAAATTAGTTCCTTCTTTAAGATGAATTGCAGCTCATAAATTTAAATAGTATGAACTTTGTTAAGATTTACATGTACTCTAAGTTATTATTACATCATATTGAATGCTTGGATATTAAGTATTTACTTAGGGGACAAGGAAGAGAAGATTTAGCTAGAGAGAAGGAAATAGGACAACTCCATTATAACTTGATAAAATATGATCTATTTTACAAGGAAAGATGCATACTTATAGGTATTTTGGATGATTATTTTTGCTCTTATGACACTATGCCAAATTCTATCATATGTAAGGTCACTCTCATTTAGCTATAGGTGTGGTTTGTATAGTCGATGGTAATTGTCTGGGGCCCCATCATTATACGTTAGTAGTAAAAGGAGCCAAGGAAATAAACACCAAAACAAGAAAACTTAAATAAATGAATCACATATAATAATCTGAAATATCAGATTGTAAATTATATCAGCACACTTACTAACCCACGTGTGAACAAATATCAATGATCTTGACAGCTTTTATATTGTTTGCTGGAAAAATATTAGAATATTGAATTACTAAACTCCTACAGGTCAGGTGACCAATCTAGTGGCCTCTGGGTTTTCTGAGTGCTTTAATTCTGTGAGTAGATTTTCTTCAGTTATCTTCTTTTGCTAAGAAACAATCTTGTTGCTCTTGTTGTTTTAATATGGAGGGGAGAGAATACATGAATTCAATGGAAATGAACTGACAAACAGGTACACACTTCTAAACAGGCTTCCATATATAAACAATCCATTACATGTACAGAAAGAGAATTTATTTATTTATTTATTTTTAAAGTTTATTTCTTTATTTTGAGAAAGCGTGCAGAAGGGGCAGAGAGACAGAGAGAGAGAGAAGGGAAGAGAGAGAGTCCCACAGGTTCCATGCTGTCAGCACAGAGCCCAATGGGGGGGCTCAAACAAATGAACTATGAAATCATGATGTGAGCCAAAGTCAAGAGCCAGATGCCTCACTGACTGATCCACCCAGATGCCTCCAGAATTTATTTTTTGCACACTTATGATCTATCTACTTTCCCCAGAACATGTGTCTTTGCAACATATACCTACAAGGAAATATAGTGAACATTTTTCTATGTTAAGTAGACTTATCTGTATGTTGACCTTTTTTCCCTTGAACTATTTCAAGGGAACATCAATGGTTTTCAGCCAAGGACATAAGACAAGCAGAAAAAGCATGAGCAGTATGGGATCTGCCAGCCATATAAGTTGAATCATCCCACTGGTAACACTTGGCACATATATATAAATCTGATCAACCAAAGACCACCAGGGTGGCTCAGTCAATTAAGCATCAGATTCTTGATTTGGCTCAGGTCACGAGCTCCCAGTGGTGATATCTAGCCCCACTGACAGGACCGGAGCCTGCTCTCTCTCTTCCTGACCCTTCCCCACTTACGTTTTCTCTCTCTCTCTCCCTCTCTCTCTCTCTCAAAATAAATAAGTAGACATTAAATCTGATCAACCAAACATCTATTTTCCATAATCAAATTTCAAATGAATATATTATTTTCTTGTATAGAATTAAATGATATTTTTGATATTTAATTTGGATAGAATATATTCATATAACAAAATAAAAGTATAAGATATACATGCTTATATCAGTGAGTAAAACCCTCATTCTGAGATATTTAAAATAAAAATTAAATGTAAAAATTTACTGTGGAAGAGGTAACATATCTCTCATTCTTATTTGTTCTTAATTAAGTATCTATCATTTCATAAGATTATGTTGATTTGAGTTTTTATTTCTGTGATGTATTATAAGTCATTGTATATATCTCCAAATATATATAAATAAATTATATACAATATACAAAATATTACATATTTTCTAATAATTTAAACATTGGTAATGGAATTTAGAACTGTTAATTAGTAAATCAGGTGGCGACTTATTTTCTTCTTTCCCAAATACATAAAATCTTTATGAATATAACCTGATTTGCTCTTAGCCTTGGCCATTTCTTTATCCTATAAATTATCCTAATTAATAAATGTTCATTTGATTAGGTTAAAATATACTTTGTTTTATATTTTATAAGTCTGCTTAAGTATGGCTTCCTGGTAACTGCTTAAAATTTCTTTCGAAATATTCAAAAGACTCAGCTTGTTCCTGTTTAGAAAAGGTTTACTAAAAAATATAATTCAAAAGAGGAGTCCTAATAGTTCACTGATATTGATATAGCTTGTGCTTCAGCAATACTGCATAGAAATGAAATTAAAATCACAAAAGCAGAAAAAGACATGCAGATGCATTACAAACAGGAACCAGAGCAATCCACAATCAACTTTCATTACCTTCTCATTTTTCTCTTTTATGCACAATCAACAGTGCTTTCCTTTCTTTTTATTTATTCTGCCATTTATTTCAATTTTAACCCAAATCTCACTTGAGTTCTTTCCTCTTACTTTGTATTTCATATCTTCAATTTTTCTGAAGTTATTTACAATTATGAAAATATACGAAGCAGTCTTTCAGGCATCTATTTTTTTTGTTTAGACTGTTACATATGAAGAAAATGGATGATTTTTTCTCTGTATGGATGTGTGTGCATTTCAATAAATATCTTGGATCTAGCAAATGAATCAAAACTATATGCGATTGTTAAATTCATGGATATGGAGGGTTAGAATAGAGAAACAATACATGAATACACAATTTATACAAAGTAAAATAGAAGATAGATGAACTGAGTAATGTAGTCACACAGGGCCTAGAATACTGCCTAAAAGGAAGAAGGTACTTTATTAATATGTGTTACAAAGTAAAGTTATGAACTAGTTCTTAGATATTTCCTTTAAATAAAATATTTTAATTAATTTCCATAAGATTATTGTATCTTTACCCAGTTTCCTCTTTTGAATTCTCCACATGCATTTGAAAAGAAGTTGTATTGTCATCTAAATGCAAAGTTCATAATGCATTCCTAGAATCTACCTTGTTGATGAAATCATTTATATATTTCTAAGATTATAAACCATTACTTACAATTTAACAGTTTGACTTATCTGGGGCCAAGACTGATATGTGGAATTCACCTATTTTTATTGTTCTTCTGTTAACTTGTCAATTTTGTCACTGGTGCCTTTTGAAGATGACTGGTGTCTTATGGTTCATGAATATTAATGACTGCCATATCCTCATTATGGAAATTGTGCTAATGTATTATGAAGGGTCTTTTGTCTTGATTTTGTTGCTGAGAATTTTACCTTTTCAGGTCCGATCTCTATTTCATTTTCAAGTACTTATTCCTATTTCATTTTGGATTGTATTCACCTGGTATCTTTTTGTTTCTCCTTCATTTTAGTATCATTTTCTTTTAGGTATATACCTTCTAGAAACATACACAAGGATTTTCCTTTTTCAAACCATTCTGAAATTATTTGTCTTTGAAAAGAGAAACAATCCCATTTACATTTGGTAGTAGAACCTTTTATTCGGTCTCATATCTGCCATCACTTTATTTTATTATTCCTTTGTGTCATACTTAATGTATTTTTCACATACTGGTCTATTTCTATTCATACTTCTGTTTGTTTTGTTTTGGTAGATTGGAAACTTTATATATACTTTTTTCTGGCGGTTACCTTTCTCCTAATTGTCAGGAGACCATTCTTTAGAGAGTTTCTGCATTTTTGCGTAAGCTTTTGTTAACTATTGTTTCAGGACATTTGTATTGCAAACAGCCTTGGAAGACTGATGGAGACTATCTCCAGGAAAGGGAGCATATTTGTTTTCTGAACGGGAAAGTAAAGATGATGTCTCCATCTGTGGCAAAGTTTAGGCAAATTTCTACCAGCCCACATTAAAAGGTGGAGGTTTCCTAAATTGGGGGTTCCTCAGCTGTGACATGAATAGGTGCAGCTTCCACCTGTGCCCTTATCAACATCACCCCCAGGACTGTGGTGGAAAGGGAAGTGAAACAAGCTCTCATAATGTTGATGGGGAACACATGGGGAATATAACTAAAGCCACATATAGCCTGAGGATGATTTGGGGGACTTTCTGAAACATGAATATTGGCAAGTGTACCACAGAATTCCTTAAATTGATGAGACTGAAAAGTAGATTATAAACTAATATATTAATTAATTTATTTATTGTTGAGAGAAGGAGGGAGAGAGAAAGAGAGAGAGAGAGAGAGAGAGAGAGAGAACAAGCAGAGAAGGGGCAGATAGAGAGGGAGAAACAGAATCCAAAGCAGGTTCCAGGAGCTGGAACCCATGAACCGTGAGATCATGACCTGAGCCAAAGTCGGATGCTTACCCAACTAAGCCATCCAGGTGCCCGTAAACTAATATTTTTTATTTAAGCCAAGATGGAGTACAATATACCTCTTTTCTACCACTTATATCCCTGAATCACAGCTTGTCTCCAGTCATAAGACAAAGATGATATGCCTAAATGTTTGGAGGCTTAAAAACTGCATTCTTTCATGACTTTGGATCCAAAGCAAGTTTAAGAAGCTAGCACTATAGACGAGGGCAAGACCATATGGTATGTTGCAAGTTTTTCATGCTGTCATTCAATTTCTTCCTAACACTCACATTTTTATGTGAAATATATGGTGTGTTCATAATTTTAAATTTGAACTAAAAGTTAGGTATCCAGTAATAGCTTTATGTTTAAAGAACCACAGTCTACAAAGTGTAAATGTGTACTTAAATAAGAAAACGGATTCCATTTTTTGAAGTTATATAGAATGCTATTTACTAATCCTAGCAACGTTTATTCTATCCCTGTTTCTATTATGTTCAACTACTCTGCCTTCTGTTGGCAGATTAGAGGGAATTCAATTATAAAAAAAGAGGGCTTCACTCTGTGATGGGATGAGTATGATTATTGAGAAAATGAACTGTAGTAAAAGGTACTTCTTTTAAATAAGGCCATGAAGATTATCAAGACAATGTAGATGTTTGGCTATTGTACACTATAGCAGAATGAACAAAATATAAACTATACCTCATGGAAAACAGAAACTATACTTGCTTTCTTTAGTCAATTATTAACATCTCTGAAATTAGAACATTTGAAATTTAACCATTTAATTTTCAATTTGATTGCCACTTTGGTTTTTTTTTAAGCTTTTGTTTATTTATTTTGAGAGAGACAGAGACAGCATGAGTTGGGAGGAGCAGAGGAAAGGGAGAGAGAGCAACCCAAGCAGGTTCTGCACAGCTAGCATAGATCCCGATGTGGGGCTCAAACTCATGAACTGTGAGATCATGACCTGAGCCAAAACCAAGAGTTGGAAGATTAAGCTATTGAGTCACCCAGGCATCCCTGATTTGCCATTTTAAACCTGCAAAAAAAACCCAAAACTATTGTTTTATTTACCTAATTTATTAATTTCACTACTGAGAAAGAAAGTGGGAATCTTTACACACTCAGTCTCTTTTTGTTCATTTCCACAGACTGAAACACTATGACTTCTAGTCACACTAGAGAGTGCCTGCTCTGGGCCCAAGATTGCTGTTTCCCTCTAATAGAGAAGCAGACGTCATTCATCATTATGTGAGGTGGAGCTGGAGTCAAAAGATTTCCAAATAAATCCTGAATGGCAGTCAATTAGTCATTACTTTCACAGCTTGTCCATACATCTCTTGTTAAGTGAATGTTTATACACTTACCCTCCCTAAAGGCCTACCAGTAACTTCATGAAACATGGTGACATAGAGCTGTGACACAGCCCTGTTGCAACCTATGTCTCCAATGGCAGTTAATCACAAGATGCCATGAGCTCAACAAAACCTCAGCACAATACAGTGAATATCTGCTGTGATTGTTTCTGCTATAAATCTTGTGAATGTCTTTTACTTTACCAAACAGACTATTAATAAAGTCAACTTGCAGTAAGGAAAACACATATAAAACAGTGTATGTCATGATGGCTTTTGAGTAGTGTCTCAAATCAGACTCTGAAGTAGTGATTACTATTTCTTAAAATATTATACTTGTAAGTGGAATATCAAGTTTGCTCAATCTTTGATTAGAAGTCTAGCAGTACATAAATATCAGCCATCTGATACCAGACACAAACATTATTAGAACCCCAAAGCTTCAGAGAAATAAGGAGTAAGTATATAACTTTCTTCAGCTATTAAGTAGCAATTATGCGAATCTCGCTGGAACAGAGTAAGAGTGGATTTCTGGCTGTGGCTGCAAACTATAACCGATTAGTTATTTCTCCTCTTTTGGTGTTAATTTTACTATATTGCATATATATTTTCATTTTCTTCAAGTTTAAAAAAATAGTCACTTTCAAAAAGTCACATCTCATTTTGTACTAAAGAAAGTAAAATAAAATTGACTCAGGTATTTCTAAAAATTTACAGGGAATAATTATGTCAGTGGTTGTAAATGCTAAATTCAAGCAGATATCAGTCTAAAATAGAAATAAACTGTTGTTATAGCTACCATAATAACCTATGCAACACATCCCAGGATGAATACTTTGTAGTATGTAGTGACAACCATGATAAAAGAATCAGATAATATTCAGAAGGGACATATCACAAAAAACTAAAGTTTCAGCCAAATTGATTTGCTTCTCTTTGTCTTTCTCCATTTCCTTTTCTATTTTTAGGAATATTTGGAAGCATATTTGTTTTTATCTAGAAATGTGAATCATTTGGATTTCACATCTCTGTGCTGAGTTTGACGGCTTCTTAATAGTTCACAAGTATGTACAAACCTAATACATAATTCACAAAATAAAAGCAATCAGTATAATGGCATATGTTATTGGAATTGACAAGCTTTGGTTTTGTCTGTATAGAAATAAACTAAATACATGATTCTCATCATTCTCTGCCTTCAACTCTTGAATTCTTTTTTTGATATGAATGAAATTACTGCTCATTAATTTACTTTTGAAATAAAAGAACTTGCAGCAAAGAAGAATCGGCCACTACACAGATTGACTTCCTATGCATTTAAAATGATCACCTTTAAGGATTGCCAGATAGATCACTCCATATCTACATGTGTGCTTTCTTCAACTGGATAAATGGGAATTTTGTCACCAGATATAATTTTGATGCAAAGGTTATTATATTCATTGAAATAGGAAATATTATGTTATTTAATTTATTTTTAAGAAATTTTTAAAAATTTATTTATTTGGAGAGAGGGAGTGCAAATGACCAGGGGAGGGGCAGAGAGAGAGAGAGAGAATCTCGCAGGCTCCCTGTTGACAGTACACAGCCTGATGTGGGGCTCAATCTCATGAACCACGAGATCATGACCTGAGCCACAACCAAGATTTGGACACGTAATTGTTGAGTCACCCAAGTACCCCGATTTCTAATAAATTTAAATAAAACCTAGTACAATATAGTAGTTTGATAGATATTTAGTAAAAATAGATGAATTATGTTTGTACCAGTTGTGGTTCTGTTGTCTATGAAAAAAATATCCAAATAATGTAAGTGGAGTCACTGTAGAAATTCTTCATTTAATGTAGTGTATTATATATTATTATTTTGAAGTGATTTGAGGATTGTTTCCACCTGTTTATGAGCTTATGTAAGACATCATATATGTTATCAAAGTTAATATTTTCAATCCTTATTTTATTTTTTGTTGTTATTGTTTTGATCACAAACATTTCTGTGGATATGTGTGTGAATTAATGTTTATTTCCGAGGTAGTATTAAAACAAATATTTTAAGTAGCTTTTGTGTGTGTCTACAGAATGTAAGAAAGCAAAAATCTAAATAATATATAGAGGTACAAATAGGAAAGTGAGCACATCCCAACTTCTCCTTTTAATGTTAGCTTTCACTCGCTTAAAAATGGCATTTGAGAAAGCAATAAATATGAGGGAACTTATTACCTGCTAATTTTTTATTATTGTGGCTGGAATGAAAAATAATAAAGTTATTTTCCTCAGAGGTAATTTGTGTAAAATGTATTCTTAAATAATTCTCCTTTAGAACAATGAACTAAAAAGATTCCTGTCATTCATCATTTTTATTTAAAAAAAACTCCTTGGATTTTGCCAGAACATGAAAAATTGACAAATTAAAAAATGTCTTTTAGAATGTGGCATAGTCATTAGTAAACTCATATATATATATATATATATATATACATATATATATATATACACACACATATATATATATCAGCTACATATATACATATTTACATATATGTATAATCATTAGTAAGATCATTAGTAATGTCACATATAGAGTCATTAGTAAGGCTATCTATGTGTGTGTGTGTGCGTGCGTGCATGTGTATTTTTATTAATTAGGCCTTGTGGTATATGGCTGTTTCTCAGAGAAATTTAGTTTTATGTGTTTTTTCTCACAAAATAATATTCTGGAAATGATTCGAGTAAGCTGTTAAAATACATTGACAGATAGCTTAGTAAAACTTTAATAATATGAATAATATATTTTTCTCTGCTATCCTTATTTTGTAATGGGACTAAATGTTTACACACTATAATTGGGCTTCCTAATGCAACTAAGGAAGAATCATGGCAGAAGCCAGTAGTTATCCCCTAGTCTGTTCTTACTTTTTATCATAAACATAGAAAATTTAACTGGATACACCGTTATTCAGCATAAGGACAACTCACTTTCCTTGTAGCTAGATATACTCACATGAATAAATTCTGACAAACAGATATAAACATACTGGTTTATAGAAGCTCTCTCGAATATTTCTTTAGATACATCTGACCCTGTCACTTTCACATCCTTATGTTTCTCCTTCATCCACCTCAGGACACAGATTCCACCTTGAACCGAGAGAATGTGAGTGGACTGGGAGGTTTGAAGGAGCCTGGAGCCGTAAAAAAAATTCTGGATCAGACTTGGATTTGTGCCTCTGAAGTTTACATGAAGGAAATAAATTTCTATTGTTGTTATGTCACCCTTATTTTAGATTTTTCTATTTTCCATAGCCAAATCCGACGTACTACGGGGAAGAAAGGACCAGGTTATAAATACACTTGTAAGAGTGAGAAGATAACTCCTGTCATTACATATCTCTTAAAGAATTATGTAGTTACTTAGGAGCTCTGCATTGAAGATAAATCTGACAGAGCCTATTTTTGTTTGGTCCACGAAGTAAGAATATTACTTATATTTTAAAGTGTTTTAGAAAAGAAAAAGAAACAAAGAGAATACATGAGAGAGAGTATATGTGGCCTGTAAAATCTATTATACTCTCTGGTCCTTTGCAGTAAAATTATGCACCCACAAGAGTGATTTCTCTGTAATTCTCTATGACTTTCACTTTTGTATTTATTATTACATTTTATTGAGCAGCCTTGAGCCAACACATTTCATATTTCCTATTCCAACCATTACATATGCTATGTTGATTATTTGGGATTAGATGAAAAATGTCTTTATATTTCAAATGTCTGTTCATGGATTTATTGACTATTTAGTTGTCATTCATATATTTAGACCTCTAGACATTGTGGTTAAATATGATCTCCTAACTAGAACTTTGAAACTCTTTCTTCATATTTTTAATTGTTATCTTGGATGAGGTACTGTGATAATGACTGACTTCACCCATTGTAGATCACTACATCGGTTAAACCTTTGAAATCAGTAGTTCTATCTATTCATCACATGATTAATGCCCCCATGTCCAATACTAGCTTATTCATTTGCCATTAAGGTAAAACTTTGAAGGCAAAATAATAGTATTCTTGTAAAGGGAGATTTTGACAGAGAATGTTAAAACCGTGTTTTACTGATTAGGACCAACAAATACAGTTTAGAGTTGTCATATTAGACTTCCACTATTATATTTTGAAAGAAAATGAGAACTATGCAAGCAGATGAGAGAAAAAACATGGTATGTATCGTAAGTGTTGGTTAATTTTTTGTCTAAACTTTGTTCGACTATGGTGACCAGTACTTTGGTCATACATTTGTCTAGATATTGCTGTAAAGGTATTTTTTAGATGTGATTTATTTTAGAAATCAAGTGATTTTAATAAAAGGAGATTACCCTCCGTAATGTGTACGAGTCTCATTCAGTCAGTTGCACATCCAAAGTGCAGACAGATGTTTCAAAAGAGGAATTCTGCCTCCAGACTACAACATAGAAATTTTGCCTGTTTCCAACTTTTTGTTTCAAAAATATAACATCAAATCTTACCTGAATCTCTAGCCTGTCAGGTTGCCCTACAGATTTCAGATTTGTCAGCCCACACAATGGCATGAACCATTTCCTTAAAATAAATTTCTTTCTCTATCATATATATGATATGATATATATTATATGATAAAGAAAGAGAAATATATATACATTATATAAAAATATATAATTTTATATACATTATATATAAAATATATAATATACAGTATATATATTTATGTATACTAAATACATAAATAAAGAAATATGTATAATATCCATATATAAATATATATAATATACATATATTATATATATTTCTTTATAACTCATACATATATTTGGTACTATTTTTCTGGAGGAACAGATTTTCATTATAATAAGGAATATGAACAAAATTATGGAAAATAATAAGCACTGACTGACATGGTTAAGTGGAGTATGGAGCCATAAAAAAATTACTGCTTCTTAAAGGGCTTATATGCTAGATTGAAGAATGTGATCATTATCCTTTAGGCTAAGTGATTGACTAATGGATCTTAAGTAAGTGAGTTACCTGTAGTTCTTGTGTGAAAAGAATTGATAAAGAGAAGTCTTTAGAAAACTGAATTAATTGACACGTTCTTACAAACAGTGCCAGCAAAAAGTGATGAGCACGTGGGCTACATCATTGATAATATATTTGAGAAGAGGACATGGAGATGAGTCATATTTCCTAATAAAATTGATAGAAACTATAATACAGTGAGTAAACAATGAACAATATGGCAATAAATACATATCTATAGATACTTTCTTAACTATAAATAGACTAAATTCTCACTGAAAAAACATAGTGACTGAATATATTTAAAAAAAAAAAAGACCCATCTATATACTGCCTACAAGAGACACATTTTAGATGTAAGATCACACACAGACTGAAAAGTGAAGGGTGGACAAAAGATATTGCATGCAAATGAAATGCAAAAGAAAGCTGGAGGGCTATACTTATGTCAGACAAAATAGCTTTTAAAACAGATGGTAATAAGAGACAAAGGTGAGTGTTACATAATAGTAAATAGTGCAATCCAATATGAGGATATATTAGCTATAGATATTTATGTCCTCAACATAGAAGTATCTAAAACATGTAAAGCAAAGCTTAACAGATATAAAAGGAGAAAAAGACAGTAGTGCAATAATAGTAGGAAATTTTAACGAGGATTCTTATATCAATGGACAGATCATCCAGAGAGAAAATTAATAAGGAAACAATGACCTTAAATAACAATGAGACCAGGTAGAGTTAACAGACATATACAGAATATTCCACTCAGTATATGTGCTGCTGAAGTGAGCACATAGTATATTCCATTCAAAGGCAACAAAATACACATTCTTCTCAAGTGCACATGAACATTTTCCAGGATAGATCATATGTTAGACAACAAAATAAGTTGTTCCCAAAATAAGTTTGTCTCCTGCTCATGTGCTCTCACTCTCTCTCCCCCTCTCTCTGTCTCTCTCTCAAAATAAATAAATATACTTAAAAAATTAAAAATAATACATAAGTAAAAGCATAAACAAACAAACAAAAAAAACAAACCTTTAGCTAGAATCACCAAGAAAAAAAGAAAAGACTTAAAATAAAAAATAAAAGAGAAAATGTTATAAATGATACCACATAAATACAAGAACTGTAAGAAATTACTATAAACAATTATAGGCCAACAAATTCACCAACATAGAAGAAATGCATAAATTCCTAGAAGCCAGGATTGAATCATGATGAAATAAAAAATATGAACAGACCAATTACTAATAAGGAAATTTAATTACTAGTCAAAAACTTCCCAACAAACAAATGTTCAGGACCAAAGAGCTTTACAGGTGAATTCTTCCAAATATTCAAAGAAGAACTAACTAATTGAGAATACTAATTCTTCTCAAACTCTTCCAAAAACAGAAGAGGAGGGTACTCTAACTCATTTTATGGGGCCAGATGACACTGTTATACTAAAACAGACAAAGACATCACATGAAAAAAATCACATGCCAATATCTCTAACGATCATAAATGCAAAAATTCTCAACAAAATATTAACAAACCAAATTCAATAATGCTTTTAAATATTTAATTCAAAATTGAAAGGATCATATACCATGATCAAGCTATTTTAAACTATATTACAAAACTGTAGTAATTAAAACAGTATGCTATTGTCATAGAAACAAACACATAAATCAATGGAACAGAAGAGAAAGCCCAGAAATAAACCCATGCATACATGGTCAATTAATTTATGACAATGGGGAAACATACAATGGGGAAAGAAGTCTTGTCAACAAATGGTGTTGGGGAAACTATGCAGTCACTTGCAAAAGAAAGAAATTTACCTACTATCTTACTTTACACATAGCAATTAACTCAAAATGGATTAAAGACTTGAACATAAGACCTGAAATTGTAAAACTCTTAGCAGAAAACATAAGTTGTAAGCGCCTTGAGATAGGTATAGAGAATGTTTATTTTAATTTGACATTTTAAAAATCCCAAAAAGGACAAAAGGAAAAGCAAAAAAAATGGGACTACATCAAAATAAAAAAGCTTAGGTGCACCTTAACTCAGTTAAGCTTCCAAGTTCAGCTCAGGTCGTGATCTCATGGTTCATGGTTCAAGCCCTGCATTGGGCTCTGTCCTGACAGCTTAGAACCTGGATCCTGTTTTGGTTTCTGTGTCTCCCTCTCTCTGCCCCTCCCCTGCTCATGCTCTGTCTCTGTCTCTCTCTCTCAAAAAGAAATAAACATTTAAAAATAATTATAAAACATAAGATAAAAATTAAAAGTTTCTGCACAACAAAGGAAACCATCAGCAAAATGAAAAGGCAACCTATGAATTGTAAGAAATTATTTATTTCAAATTATATATCAGATAAGGGATTAATATTCACAGTATATAAAGAGCTCATACAAATCAACAACAACAAAAAAATCCAATTTAAAAATGGGCAAAGGATCTGAACATTTTCCCCAAAAAAAAAAAACAAAACATACGGATGACCAACAGGTACATGAAAACATGTTCAACATCACTAATCATCAGGGAAATGCAGACCAAAGCCATAATGAAATAACACTTCACATCTATTAGAATGGCTATTATCCAAAAGGCAAGAAGTAAAAAGTCTTGGTGTGGTGTGAAGAAAAGGGAAAGCTTGTGCACTGTCGGTGGGAATGTAAATTGGTGCAGCAAAAATGCATAGCACTATGAAGCTTTCTCAAAAAATTAAAAATAGAACTGCCATATGACGCAGTAATTCCACTTCTGAGTATTTTATCCACAGAAAATGAAACGACGAACTCAAAAAGATATTCACACCTCAGTGCTCATTGCAAGATTATTTACAATCGATAAGATAGGGAAACAACCTTAGAGTCCTTTTGTCCATTTATGGATGGATGAATAAATTGTAGTATATATACATGTGTATATGTGTATGTGTATATGTATATATGTGTGTATGTGTGTACACACACACCTACAATGGAATATTTTCAGCCATAAACAATGAAATCTTCGCATTTATGATAACATGAATAGACCTCTAGGGCATTATGTGAAGTGAGGTAAATAAGACAGACAAAGAAAAATAAAATAAATTTTCTCTTACATATGTGAAATCTAAAAAAAATAAAAACAAATCCAAAAACAAGCATAAAAACAAGCTCTCACAGAACAGAAAACAGACGGAGGTTGCCAGACTCAGGAAGTAGGAGGGTTGAGAGAAATCTGGGAAGACAGTCAAAAAAAAAAAAAAAAAAAAAAAGAGAGAGACAGAGAGAGAGAGAGAGGTAGAAAGGCAGTGAATTTAGACAACTGTTTCACAAAATTTAGTAAAGAAGATAAAGAAAAAGATGACATTTACTAGACTTCCCTGGGTCTGTTTTCTCATCTACGAAAGATGTCTACAACACAAAATGCACCTCTTTTCTCTCAATGAAGTTAATATCATTAATCTCATTATAATTGTTCTGGTTCAGTTTGGAATAGAAATGAACCACCCAACCACTCAATAGTTACTCAGAGACAGTATGCTTCTCTGACAGAATTTACTGCATAAATAACAACTTCTGCTCCATAAGTAATGTGTTGTTAACCCAGGATCAGAAAGAAAGTGACCATGACATTTTCTACTACATTTTCTTACTGTTTTTACTTCACATAATAAAGATACTCACTGACTTCACCAAAAGAAAGGAAAGGAAGGAAGGAAGGAAGGAAGGAAGGAAGGAAGGAAGGAAGGAAGAAGGAAAGAAGGAAAGAAGGAAAGAAGGAAAGAAGGAAAGAAGGAAAGAAAGAAAGAAAGAAAGAAAGAAAGAAAGAAAGAAAGAAAGAAAGAAAGAAAGAAAGAAAGAGGAGAAGAGAAAATAAAGCAGGAAGAAGAAGGGAGAGAGGGAGGGAGGAGGGAAGGAAGGAAAAAGAAAAGTGACAGTGAAGGAATTGAATACTCATTTAGCACAAAGGAGTCTAGTCATATTAATCTCAAAAGATTTATAGCAGTTCAGATAATATTATTTCAGCAGAAAAAATCACTCATACCATTACATTCATATTGTCATTTTTAATGATATAGTTTTATATTTTTCTTTATAATTAATTTGTCCATCTATTTCAGTTTGATACTTATATAATAGCTGTAAACATTAGGGTTTATACTCACTGTTGTTTCTACATGGTTAAGAAAACAATTTCAATCAACTCTAGGGTATGAGAAATCCATTCCTTTATAAGAGGTCTAAACACCGTACAAGTTTGAGGAACACTGCATGAGTCCAAGTCATGCCTCACCCTCCTGCCATGGGAAAAAAAAAAAAAAAGGCAAGGCTGGTAATTTAGAAGATGCATTATGTAAGACAAGAAGAGGGATTATTCTAATCTAGTGTTACCAAGTGGACTGGGGAGACCCCTGTCCCAAGGCTTTTATCCAGCTAGTTCCAAAGATGTTACAGAAGGCTCTTGGTTTCCTCAGGAGAAACAATTCAAGCACAGACACAACACAGCATATAAGCAGGGATTTATTACAGTGAAAGTGCATTCTTAAGATGTGTTAGTAGGTGAGCTCTGAGGGAAAGAGAGAGAGAGAGAGACAGACAGACAGACAGACAGACAGAGGGAGAGAGAGAGCATGCTAAGAAGAGAGCCCTGCCCCTGGGGTTTGGGTCCTTATCTTTTATTGACAGTTGTTAATGAGGAGGTGGAATATTCATTACTTAAGGTGGTAATTTCTTGGAAACATGGTTTCAAGCCTTTTCCTTCTTACTTGGTCGCAATCTCAGGCCCATCTGGTTTGATCCAGCTTCTTGTGGCTTTGTTTCTGAGTGCGGGCAAGACAAGGTGTTAACTTTCCCAGTAGCTGACCCTGACTCTCCCTCTGCTCTCCTCTAGGCACACTGTTAGAGCCCAACTGCCTCCTCTAACACTCGCAATGGCACAGGACTGGATAATGTGTTTCCAAATAAAAGGAAGAGAAAACTGGGGCGCCTGGGTGGTTCAGTCAGTAAGGTGTCCAACTTCTGCTCAGGTCATGATTTTGAGGTTCATGGGTTCCAGCCCCACATGGGGCTCTGTGCCGACAGCTCAGAGCGTGGAGCCTGCTTCGGAGTCTGTGTCTCCCTCTCTCTCTGTTCTTCCCCTGCTCATAATCTCTCTCTTTCTCTCAAAAGTAAATCAAGATTTAATTTTTTTTAAAAAAAGGAAGAGAAAATTTAGAAACGGACATTACAACTTTGTTTTTGGTTCAGTGCTTAGATGTCATTAGAAATATAGAGACAGAGAAGAATACAAATACAGTGAATATTTAAAAGACTATGGAAACAAGATTTAGCAAATAATTTTAGTATATGGATTAAAAGACGGCCAAGTCAAAATATACACGATTGTTTGGAAAACTAATGGTGTTATCAACTCAGATAAAGAACACTAATAGAGGAATAGATTTAATAAGAGAATATGATGAGTTCAAATTTGAACATTTTCAATCTGAATTTTCTGTGGAATATTTATTGAGAAGGTATATAATAGTTACTTAAGTCAGGAAGAAGTTTGGACTAAAGATAGAAATATCTTAGTCTTTCTTTAATCAGTCATTTGTGAGATATAAAGAGGATAAAATGTCCCTCCTCTGTCCTTGTGGATAAGAACAATCTGATCACAGTAGTCACCTGAGAATGGAGGTTTTTTATTTTTAAGTTTATTTATTTATTTTGAGAGAGAGAGAGAATTCCAAGCAGTCTCCACCTTCTCAGCTTGGAGTCCAATGTGGGATCTAACTCTGGAAACCTAAGATCATGACCTGAACTGAAGTTAAGGGTCAGGAGCTTAACCTTCAGCCACTAGGTGCCAGTGGAATGGAATTTTTTGCAGCATGGTGATGAAGAAGAAGAAGAAGGAAGAAGAGGAGGAGAAGAGAAAGAAAGAAAGAAAGAAAGAAAGAAAGAAAGAAAGAAAGAAAGAAAGAAAGAAAGAAAGAAAGAAAGAAAGAAAGAAGGTGCAGGTGGAGTGAAAGGAGATCATAGAAGGAACGGTAGTAGCTATATGAACAAAAGTGTTCTCAAGGAAGGCAAGAAAGAGGAGAGTGATCGGTGATATCTATGGCAAGAAAAAGGTAGGTAAGCATTGAATGTGGCAACAGGGATCAGCCTCAGAGAGAAAAGTCAGAATAGATTTTTGTCAATGAAAACCCTAACCCATTTTTTGTCAGAAGTGAATTTAGACAATTCTTTCAAGAAATTTAGTAAAGAAGATGAAGAGAGATGTCAGACAGTAGCTGTTAGGAGACATGGAATTAAATGAGGCTTTTGGTTTTATTTCATTTGTTTAGAGTGAAGTCCTGTGTAAAAGAAGATAAGTGGAAGAGACAAAAGATTAATACCCAGTTAGATGTACTGACCTTGAAACAGAGAATATTACCTCATTTTAGGAATGGATAAAAAACTAAAGATGAATGATGGTGCAAATAAATTTGAAGGCATATTGAATTTTTTCTAGAATGAATGTGTCAAATAATTTCAAATTTATCAAAGAAGTATCTATATTAGCCGTCCAATCTAAGGTTTTCAGACATTTAAAAATGCCTAGAAATAATTAAGATATAAATTTGGAAAGTTTATAACTTATTTTTAACAACTATTAGTCATCCATATTTAGTAACATACTAGATTATACTGTACTAGCGAATGGAAATGTGGCTTGTTTGCCATAGTGAAAGGGCAGCAAAGGAAACGAAAGCATGAAAATTGACTATTGGTGCAAATACTGAGTAACTGATGGAAGAAAAGAATCAGTTGTTCTTCCCAAATTATTTTGTTTTATTAACATTCATCCCAGAAATCACTGACAATATAGTAGTGTCCCTTGAACCTTGACATTAAACAAGGAAACCATAAATAGAATACATTTACAATTTTAAAAAGCCACTGTAGCTTATACATTCATCTTTTAAGTTTTAGGTAGCATTTCTATCACTAAAGTAGAGTATAGTGCGGTATACCCCAAGAAAATACAGTTTGGGAAACTTGACAACTCAGACTTGAGAGGTTCTTGCCTGTGACAATGTGCATCCATGGATGTGACAGGGAATACAAAGCACACCTACGTTAGTTAAGTTTTCAAAGTAAAAGAAGAACAGCAATGCCTAGATAATAAATATTAATATCATAGACATTTAATTGATATGCAACAACTTGGTATATTACTGGATACCAGAATTGGCTCCTACCCTAAACAAATATGTGTATTCGTAAGAACTTTTATATTGATCCCTTCATGTTTATCTCCATGATCTGGAAGAGCCAACAGTTCCTATTTTACAGACAGTGATAATGAACTTCAGTTATTGTTGAATTGACTTCAGCAGCCATGCACGTGTGCCACATGGATATCCCTGCAAAAGAAAACTTCTACAAAGACTGCAATCAGCTGGCAATTGCAGTGACAATACTTTTAGAATCTACCATGGTCATCTAACCCAAGAACATACTTCCCCTGGGGAGTTTGAGCTAATGACTGGGTGAGGCTCAGTGCTAGGGTCCTGTCGTTTCAGCTCAACACAGAGCTTCTCGAATAGAAAACCTTCTCTGAGATTCCCTGTCGGCATGAGTGAGACTTTCTCAAAACTGTATCAGTAGCTCTTCCTACTCAATATTTCTTCTTTACCTCTGTCTTTTCATACACATCAAACCTGCATCCCAGATTTGAAGATTCTCTCAGTTGGACTCCCTTTCTCCTTTGTCTTTCACAGACCTTATGCCCAATGAATCTCTTCCACTTCGAACTCAATCTTACTGCCTGCTTTCCAGGAGAATTAGACTGACACTTGGACTCTCATTGTATAAAGAGCAAAGGTTGACACATTTTAAATGCAGTCTTTTCTATTTGTGTGTTATCAAAGGTAAATATGCAGAACAATAATCACATGAGAAATTAGTACATTGATATTTTATTGCTGCTGTAACATATTACCAGTAAAGCTTAGTGACATAAACAACACAGATTTATTCTCTATTTTATTGCTGCTGTAACATATTACCAGAAAAGCTTAGTGACATAAACAACACAGATTTATTCTCTTAAAATTGTGAAGATAAGAAATCCAAAATGAGTTTTATGGAGTTAATATCAATATATAAGCAGAGCTGCTTTCTTCTGGAGGTTTCAGGGAAGAATCTATTTTGTTGTCTTTTTTAACTTCTAATGGCCATCCCTATTATAATGCCTTAGAGTACTTTCCTCCATCTTCAAAGCACATTACTCCAATTTCTGTTTCGTGGCCTTTTCCATTATTGTCAAATCATCCTCTACCTCCCTCTTACAAGGACATCTGTGATTACATATAGAGCCAACCTAGATAATCCAGCATAATCTCCCCATCTCAAAATGCTTAATTTAAACATGTGCCCAAAGTCCCTTTAGCCACATAAGGTATTCTCACAAATTTCACAAAGGATTTGGATGTGAATATATTGAAGTGGGTGGGTGGGGAATATTAATTAGTTTATCTTGTCAAATTATTTTTCTAGGAAGATTTAGTTTGGAAAGATTTAGTTGGAAAACTAGGAATCTAGGAAACAACTAATCTAGAAAGATTTAGTTGGAAAATTTGAAATTTGGGGATTAGACTCCAATTAAAGATAATTTATACTTCATAGGTTCTTGTCTGTGACTATGAGCATCCATGGATAAGAAAGATGGTGAAACATGGCTACTTTGTTAAGATCTCAAATGGAGAAGAAAAGCAATTCAGAGGTAATGAATGTTGATGTTGTAGACATTTGAGAAATAGTATACAAAGCATAATTTTGAAAAGTGTAGACCACTGGTATAAGTAACTGTTACTTTTTTTTACTATTTCAAAAATTAACTATTTTTTTTAATTTTTTTTTTTTTTACAAATAGTTTATTGTCAAATTAGTTTCCACATAACACTCAGTGCTCATCCCCACAAGTATCCTCCTCCATGCCCATCCCCCCTCCCCCCCACATCCATCAGTCCTCAGTTTTTGTCAGCATTCAAGAGTCTCTCATGGTTTGCCTCTCTCCCTTTCCCCCACCATTTCCGCCCTTCTTCTCCCCCTTGTTCCTCCGTCAAGTTCCTCCTAATCCTCCTATACGTGCAAACATATGGTATTTGTCCTTCTCTGCCTGACTTATTTCGCTCAGCATAAC
>NW_024082273.1:24681-50866 GCF_003009895.1 Hyaena hyaena
GGAAAAAAGACAGCCTTTTTAACAGATGGTGTTGGGAGAACTGGACAGCAACATGCAGAAGAATGAAACTAGATCATTTTCTCACACCATGCACAAAAATAAACTCAAAATGGATCAAGGACCTGAACGTGAGACAGGAAACTATCAACACCCTAGAGGAGAAAGCAGGAAACAACCTCCTTGACCTCCACCGCAGCAACTTCTTACTTGACACATCCCCAAAAGCAAGGGAATCAAGAGCAAAAATAAATGATTGGGACCTCATCAAGATTAAAAGCTTCTGCACAGCCAAGGAAACAACCCAGAAAATTAATAGGCAACCAACGGAATGGGAAAAGATAGTTGCAAATGACATATCAGATAAAGGGTTAATATCCAGAATCTATAAGGAACTCACCAAAAATTAACTATTAAATTAAAAATTAGGGGTGCCTGGCTGGCTCAGTCAGTTAAGCGTTCGACTTCAGCTTAGGTCACGATCTCGAGGTTCATGGGTTCAAGCCCCAGGTCAGGATCTGTGCTGACAACTAGCTCAGAGCCTGGAGCCTGTTTCAGATTCTGTATCTCCTTCTCTCTCTGACCTTCCTCTGCTCACCCTGTCTCTCTCTCTCAGAAATAAATAAAACATTTAAAAAATTAAATTAAAAATTAAAGGGTGCCTGAGTGACTCAGTCGGTTAAAGCGGCCGACCTCAGCTCAGGTCATGATCTCACAGTTAGTGAGCTCAAGGCCTGCATAGGGATCTGTGCTGACAGGGCAGAGCCTGGAGCCTGCTTTGGATTCTGTGTCTCCCTCTCTCTCTGCCCCTCCCCAGCTCACGCTCTGTCTCTGTCTCTCTCAAAAATAAATAAGCATTAAAATTTTTTTAAAAAACTTATAAAAATTTCTTTATAAAACAATTGTTTCTTTTCCATTGTTGGCAAATAACAACTGCCAATGTTGTTCAAACATATTTATAAATAACTGTATTTTAACTGAAATGCTATAAAAGAGAAGTCTCTCATGACTGGAAGTGCCTACAAAATAATAATAAAGGAGAGGAAAGTCCACGACATGATGAATCCAAGTAAGAAGCAGGTAAGAAGCAAATAATTTTAGGGGTGCCTGAGTAGCTCAGTGGGTTGAGCATCTCTCTCTTGATTTTTGGCTCAGGTCACAGTCTCATGGTTTATGAGTTCAAGTCCCATGTCAGGCTCTGCACTGACAGCACAGAGCTTCCTTGAGATACTGTCTGTTCTCTCCCTTCCGCTTCCCCATTTGCATTCTTTCTCTCAAAATAAATAAATAAACTTTAAAAAGAAGAGGTAAATGATTTTAGTATGAACAATTTGAAATTTACCTGTTTACCAGTTAATTTATATATTCATATACATAAATCTCCAGGAAATAAATTGGACATATACATAATTATTGGTAGCAGAGGGCATTTGTAGTGATTATTACAGCTTCTTTCCTCTCCCTATGTCTCACTGGAACATCACCACTTTTCCCCTGACTTCAACTGAAAATAAACTAGAATAAATAGCTACATATTAGCAAAGGTCTGAGTAAATGATTTTCAAGAAGACACTACAGAAATTATTGAAATCACATGCAGTTGAAATCAAGGATGCAATAATATGTTCATCTTTGTGAAGAAAACAAACAGACTAACAAAACCTATTCTTCCATATCCAGTGCCTGGATTTTGAATAGGTACCCAAAATGGGTTTTTCAAATAAGCTTAGCCAGATGCTTCAGGGATTAGAATAGACCACTTTTTTGTTTTGTTTTGTTTTGTTTTATTGGTTGACATTTACTAACATAAAATGAGTATTGAATTAACAGGTACACGAACATTGTATGGAAGCATAAAATCTGCTTGTTGTTTCACAGACTAATCCCTTTTCTTGTGTGCTCAGTAACATAATAGGCCATAGTTCATACGTATGCAATACCAGCTAGCTTGGTATAGATGGAATCAATAGCATAATCCTATTAAATTCTGCAAAACAGTTTACTTTATGATATAAAGTAGAATTGTGATTGATTTCTAAAACAAATAGTAGCTCTATATTCAACTCAGGCCAGAGTTTCTCTTTGTGAGACCATTGTATTTCTTTTATTTTTCTAGCCTTTAAAATAAAGCTAGCCTAATTAAAAGACATTGAATTTGGTTTGTCTGTCCACCTAAAATTGCCTTGGCTTTGTACCAACTCCTAGAGAACTGAATGTTTGCTTTTAAGTTAGCCACTTACTCTAGAACGTCCCTGGTTAAGAACAATAGTATTTAGACAATGACAGTGTTTCACTTTTTAAAATATTTTTTCCCTTAAGTCTGGAATTATTATAAATATTTATGAATTCACAATTAATCATCAGCAAGTACACATCATTGTAGCAATACCTGTATTTGTGTTCAGCTGCTTTTCTGATTAGTCAATTTTCCATGTTGGATAGTTGATTCCAAGCCACATGAAATGTTAAATATTTTTATTATTCCCCTTCCTACAAATGCATTTACTATGGATGCCATATATCTAACATTTACCAACTCTTTACCATATGATTAAAATCCCAAGCAGATTTTAACACATCAGTCTGAAGGATATGATAGTATGCTTAAACATCCCTGAAATATCATGAAACTCTGGAAGCATTAAATGCAAATTTATATGAGTAGAATTCCGTGTGGTAGAATAAGTTCATTCATACTATGGGAAAATTGTGTTTATAGAAAAATAGACAAAATAGTTGATCATCTTAACATTCTGTCTACTGTCTCATGAGCAAAAGAAGTTGGTTTTTTTTTTTCCCCCAATCATATTTTCAGGTTAAACATGATGCTTTCAAAGGTCAACTTGAAAGACACGAAGTTCATTCTTCAAAGACAGTTCAAATGCATGGAAAGAGACAGCAATCTCTGTTGGCTCAAGATGGTGGGCTAAGTACACATATTTTTCTTTCTTTTTAGAATGAAAAGGATGCTGTTAGGAGCACGTTAAAAAAATAATAAAAGTGCTGAAGAAGAGGCTATATGATAGACCAGAATTTATAAAGAAATGTTTGCAAGGCAAAGGCAGATGGATTTAAACCAAGAGGGGAAATTCAAAGCACAGAATTACAATCTGCAGAAGATGGGAACAGCTCTCGAAGTATACCAACAATAGACAGGAATAATGAACATTAGGACTAAAAATATAACCCTATGCCATGTTCTATACCAGGCACATTCTTAAAAAATAAATGGAATGGGAATGTTAAATGTCATGCAAATATACACTAGCTCAATAAACTATCAGAAGCTAAATTATAATGTAGCAAAATGTACAAAATATTTTTTTAAATAAAAAGGAAAACAAAACAGAAGGAAAATCTCCATGTAGGAGATTATCATAATTCTTGGTCTTTGAGAGATAAAATAGTTAAATATAACATCATAAAATATTTTGGAAGTGTACAAATATAATATTTGATAAATTTAATAAGGTTGATATAAACCATTTTTAGTACTTAAGATATGTTAAGAAAACATCAAAAAGAAAAATTAAAACTAAATAATTTACAAAATAAGAAACATCGTCTATAATATTATATATATTATACATAATTTTTCATATAAATAATGCACAGAACATATGATCAAATGAAGGTGCATATACACATTGACTAGAATTTTTTAAAAAGTTCAAAACAGGGGCGCCTGGGTGGCTCAGTCAGTAAAGCGTTCGACCTCGGCTCAGGTCATGATCTCACAGTTCGTGGGTTTGAGCCCAGCATTGGGGTCTGTGCTGACAGCTAGCTCAGAGATTGGAGCCTGTTTCAGATTCTGTATCTCCCTCTCTCTTTGGCCCTCCTCTGCTCACGCTGTGTGTGTCTCTCTCTCTCAGAAAAAAGAAAAAAATTCAAAACAGTTTTGGTGATAAAATGAATATAAAAATTATGAGTATATTTACATAAAGTGTAGTAATTATTTTGAAAAAAACTAAATAAAATAATAGATTAGGCCAATTCGGAGTCTAATGCTCTAGATCTATTTGACTGGATGTAAGATGAAAGTGAGATTGTCACCACAGTGAGAGCAGGGTCTCTTTGTTTCTCTGCTCCAGGAAATAGATTTCTATTGTAACCTATAGGAATGAGTATGTCTTGTCCAACTCTGGAGTGCCACTCACAAAAATTGTAAGGTGAACGTCTGGATGAGGGCCACCTGCTATCCATGGCAGCAAAGAATCCATGTCGTTGTATCCAAACAAGATAACTTCTGACAATCTGGCCTGCATCTCCCCTCTTCAGTGGATTCCACAAATGGATTCTCCATTTCTATGTCACCGTCAAATTTCGGTGTATTAGAACATTATAAGAGAACTTCAGCACCTATATTTTATTTCCATTCAGTAAACAAGCAGGTACTTTTTCTATATGTACTACTAATACCTCCAAAGAGCCTCAAGTATTTACTGTGGGACATGTGACAGGTCACCTCACCCCCTTGGACTTCTTTTCACATCTGCCAAATAAGGCATCAACTAAACTGTAAAGTTTTCTATTCAGCTTCTTTAAGATGTATGTGTATGTAGGGTACCATATGGGAAGCTAACCAGTTAGCCATCCTGACTTCTTGCTAGTCCACCTTATCCAACCTCTGCAACCATGACCTCCACTGAAATCACCCTGGGTGACTCACAGAAACCAGTAGACAGCCTGGACTCTCCAAATCTGTTAATATGCTGTGTCAATAAAGATTGTGACATGTTTTCTCAAATGGTATTTTCTGCTTATTACTTATATATTTCACTATTTATTTAGCTATTTAGCTATTTAGTTAGTAACTTGTTCTTATATTTAGTATATTCTTTTATTTTAGAGAGAGAGAGAGACTGAGGTGGGGGGCATGCATTAGCAGGGCAAGGGAAGAGGAGGAGAAAGAGAATCTTAAGCATGTGGAGCAGGACCCAGGCCAAAACTCAAGACACTGTGAGATCAGGACCTGAGCCAAAATCAAGTGTCTGATTCTCATCCCACTGAACCATTCATGTGCCATTATATTTAGTATTTTGAACGGAGAAGACACTTTTCCTCTTTTACAACTGAAAACATAGCTTTAATAGCATGGAATGATTGAATTTTTTAAAATTAAAGGAATGAATCCATTTAATCTTAAGTAATATTGAAAGCTATATTTTCAATTGCCTTTTCAGATGATCCTAAGCCATTCAGTCTATTCAAATATTCAACTTGTTTCTTGTGTATACTTCAAATACATTGTTCAGTTAGGGTTATTTCAGGAATGCCAGAATGGCTTAGTATCAGGAAGTCATTAACACCCTCCAACACATCTTAGGAGTCATTCAATAACGGTTGTGAAACAGATTATATCAAATTCAACAAACATTCATAAAAGACTTATAATAAATAAATATATTATATATATTAGAATATATATTATAGATATAATAAATATATAATTTTATAATTTACAAAGACTTATAACAAATATTTTATTAAATGTGAAAGCACTAATACAAATTCAGTTAATATCAGGAAGTAAACAGGGATTTGTGAGTCTCACCATTATTTTTATATTTTGTTTTTATTTTAAATATAATTTCATACATACAGAAAAACTCCAAGATCATTACAAATAAGTTCCATATAATGCTCAGAGATTCATCATTTGTTCGCATTTTGTTACATTTGCTTTATCACTCTCTATATTTATATATTTGTAAGTAAAATACAAGTTATGTTTTATGTTACATACAATCTATATTCAAATGTTGCCGCATTTTCCAATAGTATCTTCTATGGCATTTTTTTTTCTGTGATTTATTCCACTCAAATAATCCATTCATCACTTTAATCTGTAAGAATACACCCTGTCTTTTTTGTCTTTATAGTATTGACATTGAACATGGCATCAGAGATCAAGCAATGCTGTGCAGCTTGTCCTATAATTTGGGTTCCTTCTTATTATTAAATATAGTTAATGCAGTATTCAGTGCAGTAAGAAAATTAAATGAAGAATATGCATATATATTTAATAAGATGATACTTTGCCCATGACTTGTTATATACTTAAAAACAAAATTTTAAAGACTATTAGAAGAAAGACAGTTGATGAGATTGCTAGATATGAAAAGAATGTTTAAAATCCAAACTTTATTTTACCAATAAACATCTAAGGTGAAAGAGAAAAATATTTAATTAAAATTTTCAACAAAACATAAAATGATTAGGAATTTAACAAAAGAGACAATCAAATTTATGTTTTTAATCTCAGCTATAAAACATTTAAATAAATGTAAAAAATAATATATTACTGAATGAGAAGACATACTATTTTAGTAATTTCAGCTATTGTCCCTATAGAATTTATATTGGAATTAGATTAAACATTTTCAAGGTTAAATGGAAAACTGTGTATTTAAATATATTAAAGATTACATATTTATTTATTTATTAAAAATATTTTAATGTTTTATTCATTTTTGAGACAGAGATAGGGACAGTGTGAGCAGGGGAGGGTCAGAGAGAGGCAAATATAGAATCGGAAGACAGGTTCCAGGCTCTGAGCTAGCTGTCAGCACAGAGCTGGAACCTGGGGCTCAAACCCATGAACAGTGAGATCATGACCTGAGCTGAAGTCGGATGCTTAGTGGACTGAGCCACCCAGGCGCCCCTGAAAGCTACATATTTAAATGTACTAAAAGATGATGGAGAGGAATTTTGTAGACTATTTTATTTCAATATAAATTCAAATATATAAAAACTGTAGGGAATTGAATGCATTATTTCAAAGAATAGTTATTGAGCTATGGTAAGAAAATAATGTATTTTTAACGGTGCTGAAATAACTAGCTAGCTAAAGAAAATTATAACCTAATAATATTTAAAGTATAATTTGTATAGATTAAAGGCTTGAACTGGTAAAAGCAAAACCAAATATTTTTATTTTTTATTTTTTATTTTTTTTTAATGTTTTATTTATTTCTAGGAGAGACAGAGAGAGACAGCGTGAGCAGGGGAGGGTCAGAGAGAGAGGGAGTCACAGACTCTGAAACAGGCTCCAGGCTCTGAGCAGGCAGTCAGCACAGAGCCCGACGCGGGGCTCGAACCCACGAACCGCGAGATCATGACATAAGCGAAAGTCGGACGCTTAACCGACTAAGCCACCCGGGCGCCCCAAAACCAAATATTTTTAAAGAAAATCTGGAAAGCTTACACAAATGAAAAGATTTCTTTAATTTAACTGGAAATTTATAAATCTTATAAAGTAAGCATTTAACTATGAAAAACATCCTAGCAAAGATATATTAAACCACTAGACAAATTATAGATTCAAGAAAATTCCAATACATGTGGCTAAAATTTATATGTATGTTACACAAATTGCTCTTTCAGCCAACAGGAAAATGGTATGCAATTTGAATGAAAACAGGTAAACACTATGAATATCCAGTTGACAGAAAATCAAATCCAAAAGGTACATAAATAAATAAATAAATAAGCAAGGAAGCACCTGTTTGGAACTCTACAGTAAGGATCAATTTAAGTTTCCCAAACTTCAGAAATTTGACATTATTTTATCTAAAACCTTAAAAAGTGGACCCCATGGCTTTATTTGAATAAAAATCATAAACAACCTCTTTATCACTAGATTTTCATAAAGTTTTTTACACTTGTACATACCATTTCTCCTTCATTCAATACATTGCAGTTTCTTTTTTTATTCACTCTTAAAGGCAGCTTTTTTTTCATTCTTCAAAGCAAATTAATTCTAATTTACTCATATTCCAGCAATAAATCTAGCATAAAACTATTTGATTCACTATCAATCAAATATATCTTTTCTTAAGAATTTGGTCCAAGGTTAATACTTGTTTAAAATACTACCTGCAGAAGAAACAACAAAAGTGCATCCTGGTCACATGTCAATGGCAGAAATTGCCAGAGCCTGAATTCATGACATGGGTAGTAATTTTCCCCAAATTGAGATCTTTCTGCCCTTGTAGTTTTATGCTGTTTATATTTTCCTTTGGCTAACCACCACACCTTGTTTGAAGAAAATATCTTGATTCTAAAAAGATAATTCAATAATTATCCCCATGTCTGCAATCTATTATTAAAAGAGAAAAAATACTGGTAAGTATAGTTATTTATAAACTTACATATATGGAAGGGTGGAAAGAGGGAGAGAGAAAGAGGAAGCACTCATAATGGGGGAAATGTTATCGAATGAGTGAGTGGAAGTAATGGGTATAAAGATATTTTTTGAATGATTTCTGAAGTTCCTCTGTAAGGTTGAAATCAATCATTTCTAGATAAGAATTTAAAACTTACAAAAAGAGAATGTTCCTTTTGATATTTTTTTCACTTTTCTGAATCTACGAACTATGCATAACTTAAGATTTTATATGTTCAACTATGTTTTGTCAGCCAAAAGTTAAAAAATAGGGCTATAGTAGATTTATGGTTAATTGTACTGCATTGCACAGTCAATGACAAAATTAAAATCTCTTTATTTATTATTAGATCATATAAACTCTTTTTTCATTTTGCCATATCCATATATGTCAGTGGGAACATTTTATATCAATAAAACCGTTTTATTTTTACAATAGATTAAAGTGAAAGCAAAGGCCAATCACAGAGAACACTTTGGCCATTTAATTAGAGACATAGGAATTGTATTATCTTTTGTAGTCAGAAAGCAGCATTTCCTTCTTCGAGGAAAGTGAGCTTACCAAACTAAGTAGACATAAGCTTGATCAAGCAATCTCTGAATATTTGCATTCAGTAATAAATGTCCAAAATTATCATCACAAATATGTTACACAGCTATACCACATAACAAATCTCTCAGATGTTTCTCTGAATATTTTCCCATTGCAATTTCCTCTGATTCTTTCCAAGACATCATCTAAAGAGACATTTCTTTGCAAGGATAAACTATCACTTCATATTCACCGTCTATTTGCCCTTGATAGAATATTAAAGTTCTTCATTACGCTCCAGGCATGGAAAGAAAAACTAGACCACACAGCTTTATTTGGATAAAAATCATAAACAACCTCATTATCATTAGAACTTCATAAAGTGACTATAGGTATTGAAATAACAGATTTTGTTATGTTTCCTTTCAGAAGTCACTTGAAAAAAATATTATTCCTTTCTCTTCAGAATGAAGTAACTGATGAAATATTGAAAAGTACTTCAATTTCATCTCAGCTCTATAAAAGATAGCTCAAATAATTATTTTGCGTTATATTATTGAGCTTTGTTAAGTTAATGAGCAACACTAATTTTATTTATGTATGGACAGAAATTTGTAGTATTTAAACATATTTTCAAATGATCTGTACAATATTTTTCTAACGATGGCAAAGCAAATATTTCTTGCAATATTTAATCATTTATAACCCAAAGTAAAATGTCAAGAGCAGTATTTTGAAATATCTAACTAGTTCAGCTATGCAACACATTTGACATTGCTAATCATTTCTTAAATTCAAGTTTCTTTATTTCTTAAGTTTATTTATTTATTTTGAAAGAGAGACAGAGAAAGAGAGAGAGAGAGAACCTCATGCAGGCTCTTCACTGTCTGTATGAAGCCCAATGTGGGCCTGAACTCACAAACCGCAAGATCATGACCTGAGCCAAAGTCAGATACTTAACCACCTGAGCTGCCCAGGTGCCCTCTAAATTCAAGTTTCAAATGAAACTACATACCATTATTTTAAGTAATATAGGCAAAATGAAAAATCAAACTACCCTTCATACTGCCATTTCCATTTCTATAAATTTATTCTGAAGATATATTGCAATTTTAAGAAATTGTTTACATTCAATTTAATTCATTTTGCATTATTTATAAGAGAAAATTAATTGAAATAAGTTAAGTAATTATCAGTGGCCTAGTTATTAAATAATACCTATCTGTTCTATGGAATACTGTTTCAAATCTAATAAACAATGGATATTAAAACTAACATAAAATTATTTCTACCACATACTATTAGATTCAAGAGGTAAAACACAGATTTGTGTGTAATGTACTAGCTTTCTAATAATTGTATAAACTGAGTGGAAAAAGTATATATGAATATATTAGTTTTTCAACCTATTGTTTGTATATGTGTATGTATGTATATATATATAAACCAATAAATATGTAATCTACTGATAATATGTATAGCCTTGTATATTCCTCAAATACCAGTGGAAGAATCATGAATAATTGTTATCAGTGGGTAGGACACTTGGGTTAGGGTAGAATAGGAGGGAAGTATGGGAGAAAGATCCTTCACCTGTTATATCTTAAATAGTATATATGTATTGCCTAATCAATAAAGAAACTATGAATACATATGCGCAAAATAAATAAAATATTTTAAAAATTATCTTTACTTTGTTTTTGTCTTTTTCCTATTTCTGTGGATATGGAATGAGAGAGCCTTACAGAGAGAAATTTAAATGCATCATGAGATTAATTACTCATGTATGAAATTGCCAACATATTACCTACTTACCAGCATGACAAATACGGTCTTTGCTTTCTAATGAGTCCAAGTTCTGAAAAATATTACTATATACTCAAAACTAATAGTTAAACATACAAATAATGAATATGAATTAATTTGACATAGTGGATATGCAAATATCTATGAAATAAATATAAAATATTTATATTCACAATACATTTTGAGTTTTGTTTAATGTTTAATATAATTAACCATATTTTTAAAGTTGAAGCTTAATACATGGTTATTTAAAATATTTCACAGCTCAAGAACAGATCAGGCACTGATGTGATAAATAAGAGAAATACGGGGCGCCTGGGTGGTTCAGTCTGTTAAGCACCCGACTTCGGCTGGGGTCAAGATAAAACAGTCGTGGGTTTGGGTTCGAGCCCGGCGTCGGGCTCTGTGCTGACAGCTAGCTCAGAGCCTGGAGCCTGCTTCGGATTCTGTGTCTCCCTCTCTCTCTGCCCCTCCCCTGCTCGCTCTCTGTCTCTGTCTCTCAAAATAAAGACATAAAATTTTTTTTAAAAAAAGAGGGAAATGAAAGCAAATTACTATTTAATGTTTCTTAAATTGTATAGGAACTTGCAGGAAATATATTTTCTATAGTACTGTGCAGAATTAGAGGATATACAGTGATTTCTTTTATGTCTGGAAAACATGGATCCCTAAGGTCTCAGAGTTGTCCCAGTATTGGGGTATATGTGGAGTAAACTTGTTATATTTCTGTTCATTCCTTCTATCTCCCAAAATAATACAGTTTTAAGTCAACCTTTCTCCCCAACCAGTGCTGGGATATTACCAGAATGATTCTTATCATTGAAGTCAGTTATACAATCTTGAAAAACATGAATATTATGTTAAAAAAATGATTCTTTTTGAGTACTCGTTTGTTTTTTTTCTTTAATTAATTGGAAAATACCACTTTGTTTTTGCTGTCAGTCCATGAATATAATATTTCCAGGTAATGTAAAGCCTCTGTGTTTACCTGTGTGTTTGATTTTTAGTTTCTAAGATTATTATAAAAATCACTTAAAAATCTTAATTTTAAATGTACATGTCTCTGTGTTCTTGAATAAAGTATCAGAAAGCATTTTAGTATTTCTTTGTACTATCATATAAAAATGAGATGTTTTCCTTTTGCTTCACCTCTTTTTTTTAACTTGTCTTTTTTTCTCAGGCTTTGTTTCCACTTCCATTATTCATTGCTAAATATTAAGAAACCCAGAGGTCCTTACAGAGCTCCCTTCTCTTTTCTGTCAGCGTAACCTCATGTCACCTGTCCCTATGTAACCTCATTCAGTCTCATGGGTTTATACAACATCTATATATTGAGAACGTTCACATGTATAGATCTTCAACACAGATCTTCACCAGGAACTTCCCACTTTCACATATTACCATCTTTGGAAAGCTATTGGCATCCCAAACTTAGTACCTCTAACTCTGAACTCCGTTTTCTCTAAAATCTCAGGCCATCCCTACCAGCCTGCATCATCAGAATAAAATAACCACACTCATTCAAGTCAAATACTAAGTTTTCATCTAATTATTATAAGAGAAAATTTGCTTTGGGCCAATTTTATGGGCATGGGAGACTTCATTCAAGACTATTGGAAGAGAGGAGAGAGGCTGAACTAAACTCAGTTGGAACAAATGATGAGAGAAGTTTTTAGCACTGGAATGAGGTAGTGGAAAGGTATTGGAAGAAGTTGGTGGAAGTTGATCAATATGTTTCGGCCATCTGTGTTTGCTAATTAGTGTTTATCAAAGTTAGGCTCTTACCCTCCCACAAACATAGGAAAGCAAGCATGCTATCCTTCTTCAGATTATATTTCAAAGATGCCAGATTGCTGAATTCTCTAAGTCCCTCCTTCAAACGTTTAGTCCAAACTACCATCAATTCTGCAATGGTGCGATAGCCTCCAGTTCTAGTTCTTGTCCCTTTTGTTCTACTCTCACAACCCATATGCAATATGTACTCCATTTTAGCATCACGTATTGGATCATGTCATCCTGCTGGGCAATACACTTCTGTCCCATCAACCACGAAGCAGAGATCCATCACTTTGCGTGACTTCCAATGCGCAGCACAATTTGGCACTGCTTTACCACTCCAACTTCTTCTCATTTCTCACCTTTTGCCTGAACCTCAAGCCTCCCTAGTCCTAAACATACAAACTCATACCTGTCTTAAGATCTTACTTCTGGTTGTTCCTACTTCCTAGAACCCTCCTTCCTTCTGATCTTGGCATGTGTGGTTGGTCCTCTTTGTCAGTCAGATTTCAGGTTGAATGTTGTTTTCTTAGTGGGCCTTCTCTGACCTTCTAATATTTAATGGCTAATTAGTTTTTTGGATTTTTTAAATCATAAAATAGTATTTAAATAATTTGCATAGCATTATGTTCATCAATGTTTTTCCTCAAAACTATATATTGCAAAGCATATATTTAAATATATATTTATATTATTATAATATTATAATCTCATATAATTATTATGATAATTATTATATTTATATATATTATGTTTTTCCTCAGTAAAATAGAATTTTAAGAAGAGCGGGATTCTTGTCTGTCTTGTGCATTGCCAAATCCTCATGACAAAACAAAAGCAAACAAAAGTACATGCCAGGTTAGTTACAATTAAATATTTGTTTAAAAATGAATTTAAAAATACAAGTGTAAAATATTTTAGTAATACCTTTGTTCAGATCTCACATTTAACAAAAAACTGGGAAGCATTGGGATTAAGTGTTATACTCAAGGTCAACCACATAGCAGAGCCAGTGTGAGGAGAGTCTTTTGATACCCAGTCCAAGATTATGGATTTATATGTAGTATTTTTCTGTGACTTATTTTGATGATTAAAAGCCAGTAAATAAAAAACATCTTTCCTCTTGAGTTGTCCCAAGTCTTTCCAAAAACCTCTACTTTTTGGAAAGACTTCACATGCAATTAGATAGATATTATTCTCTCAGTAGGGATAATATCTGCATAAGAGGTAATGATTTACATCCTCAACACATTAGCAGGGACTGATTTATCTGATTAACCCACAGCAAATAGCTTAAGGGAAAAAGAGTCAGGAAGTTTTGTTGATATAATATTCCTAGGAGATAATATGCTGTGATAGGGGCTACATGCCTCAGGAAATCTGAGATTCTAAATCTGAAAAGAAATATCTCCATATAATACTGAAAGGAACATAGAGGCAAATTACTCCCTCTTATTCAATATATTTCTGGATATGGTTGTGGTATCTGAATCAAAAGGTCATATCTAATACAATAATAAATAGTAATAATTATGGTAATAATTGCCATTTTCAAGCATCTCTTAGTAGCTAGTCTTTATGCAATTAGTGCAGTTTGTTAAATGTGTGCTTTTCGCCACATAGCAAGAAACCTAATATTATTTTAAATATAAGAAATATGAAAATGAATCCATAGAAAGTAAATAACAGTATAAAATTATCCCATTAACTTAGTGATGGATTTAGATCTTGATCTAAAGTATTTCTGGCTTAATACTACTTTATATAAAAGCATATATTATTTTAATTAATATATATTATCTAACATAATTTTAAGGCAATATTGGAATAATTCTTGGTGTCTGGATGACCTAAGAAAGTAGAGCTTAGTGCTGTGATATCCATGTGAACTTTCAAGAATGGAAAAAAGACAGCGCCAGATTCATTTTGACATCGAAACTCATACTTACTATGGACTTAAGCTATTTCAATTCTCTTTTTTCATTTACTAATAATATAAAATTTGATAAGAGTCTGCACATGAATAGACTTTTTCAAGAACTGAGTGAAAATTACGTAGGTAGAGACCACATGTGTTCAATAATTGATAGTATTATTATTAAAATTGCTTGTGATAAAAAACCCTGGTTATGTGATATAATATACCAGACACAAAATATACTGGGCATCACATGATTTCAAAATATTGGTGTTATAATGTCCCTTTCACAAGCCCTTTTGAGAGTTTATACAAATTTGAGGAGTTTATGAAATAATGAAATTTGAAAGTAAGAAAAGTATAATGGAAAAAGTGCTCCTGTTCTAATCACAAATTCCAAACAGTTATTAAGTGGTACATTCAACTGTTATGAAATCATAAGAACATATTGGTTCTTTATACGGAATGTCCATATTTTGGGGGCCATGCCTGTGCTGTTATGATTGCTAACTTTTGAATGCCACTCCTGTTACAATTAATAAATTGCATGATTTTTTACAAGGCATTTATTCACAACTTTTTTTTTCTTGCAGGAAGGTTGACATAAACTGAAGCCACTAAAGTGTAGTGAAATTAATAAAAACTTGAATTTCAAATCCTAGTTTTTTTAAGTTTTAAAATGCAATTTTATCCATATTTAGCCATGAAACCTGTGTTTCAAGGAATATTACAAAACCAATCATTTTTGTCATCTGTATAGTATGCATGAAAAGTTCCCAGGATTAAATTTGATAAGATATGTAAAAACCTTGCATGTTGGGTGACAATAAACTAAGCAGCATAAATATGAATTATTATTAAATAATAATTAAGTTGATACTGTCATATTTTCAAAATTCTATGTGTCCATATCAGTTTACTTTCTAAAAGAGATGCATTAGATTTTTAAAATTTGTCTTGCAAGTAAAAAAGTTGATTGTTATTTATATTCATGAAAAAATATTCACCACTAGTTTTGGACAATACTAATAAATAAACTAATAAATAAACTTTGTAGATTTATTAATATAATTATATTTCTATTTTTCCCACTTATACAACAGATACTTTACATAATAGGAAAGATAAACTAAATTTGGAAACCAGTTAACCTCTATGATATTTAATCAAATGTGGGTTTTTTTTGAAATCTTAGAATTGGATTTTTGTATAAATCAACTGAGTATGTAGGACTATATTAAGTGTATGATCATATAAAAGCATATAATTTTATCATATTTGTTTATCTAAATATACATTTTATATATATACATATATTTATATTCTTTTACAAATTTGGACATGACAATTAAAATTGAATAAATTCTATTAAAATAATTTGGAGAAAATTAAATCTTTCCTATAGAAACAGCAGGTACAGAGTAAATTACAATTCTTCATAAACATAGCATTAACAAAGAATAAGCTTCTAAATATAATACATTTGTCATAGAAAAAAAGATTGAAAAATTGTATTAATATAAGCAAACCAGCATGAAGAAAGGCATGTTATATTAAAAATCATTTACATAACTAATGTATTTTAAATGTGAAGAACAATTTTGGTGTATATTAAAAGGTACAAAGTTTTCCACCAAGATATGTACAAAATCATCTTTGCAGCAATGCGGATTTGAATGTTTAGGAACTGAGGATCATATTTGACTGATCTGCTAATTCTATTTTCAAATACACTTTTTAAGTAAGTTTAAAATAGCTCTGTCCATGTTACTTATACTTAGAAATTATTATCATAGGCATTTATTGACAATATCAGATGTAACCGGATTCTTGTCTTTTATTTTTAGAAGATCTAATTACAACATTGGCTGACAGTTAGCCTCTTCTAATCACAAGTTCATATAATTGAACAAAGCTAATTGAAGGTACCAAACCATGTCAGCATGCTGGATAATCTAAAGAGGTTGAGACTCGGTAAAAATTAAGTTGACTTATTCAAAGCGTCACTATGTTATTAATCAAAATCCAGATTATTTCTTTACTAACATGTATAAATTAAGCTATATTTGTTTCTTCTTAATCTGAGAAAAAATATGTCTCAAAATAATGTTTGTAGAATGTAGTAGAATTAACTTTCAGATCTCTTTACTTTCTATATAATCAATAAAGTACTTTGACTATTGTTGCTATTCAACAATACATTGTTTATGATTGATGAATAAAAAAATGCTGTGCACATGTTTGCACTCTGAAATGATACATTCTTAGCATGATTTCCACCCCCCCATTTACAAATGTACCTTGCTTTTTACATGTATTTCTCAAAAAGAGTATTTTAAAATAATATTCAAGAGCTGCTATTACATGAACCTACTAATTTTTTGTTAAATGTCTATAATGAGTTTCTAACGTACATATGAATAATAACTGGTGAGAGGTTTCTTGACTGAGTGTTAACATCTAAATTCAGTGTTCTTTCATTTTCAGTGAGAAATCTCAGTTTACTCAGACTGAAATGTAAATATAGTCGGTTTAATATAATCATCATCCATGTTGGTTACAAATAGAATCTTCCCAATTAATAAATCTCATAGATTTTAAATTGCCCTACTAAATTCTATTCCATTATTTTTTAATCTTTCAGGAGAGAAAGAAATCTTTGAAGAGATGAAAGCTATTTCATTTTCTAATTCATGGACAGAAAACTGAATTGTTCACATTATATGTGTGTCAGATAAGTTTTAAATTATCTCTGCCCATTTTGAAGTTTTCTAGAGAGATCCGAGTTGGAATTTGAGTAGAATAACACACGATTTTAAGAATAATGAGTGTTTCTCTGATTGACTCATTTCACTTAGCATAATACTCTTTTTTTTTTTAAATTTATTTCTAGGAGAGAGAGAGAGAGAGACAGCGTGAGCAGGGGAGGGTCAGAGAGAGACGGAGTCACAGACTGAAACAGGCTCCAGGCTTTGAGCTGGCAGTCAGCACAGAGCCTGACGTGGGGCTCGAACCCACGAACCGCGAAATCATGACCTAAGCGAAAGTCGGACGCTTAACAGACTAAGCCACCCAGGCGCCCCAGCATAATACTCTTTAGTTCCATCCGTATCATGGCAAGTGGCAATATTTAATTATTTTTTATGGCTGAGTAATATTTCATTCTTTATCGATTCTTGATAGATCTTTATCTTCTTTATACATTCATCTTCTTCTTTTTTTCTTTTACAAATAGTTTATTGTCAAATTGGTTTCCATATAACACCCAATGCTCATCCCCACAAGTGCCCCCCTCCATGCCCATCTCCCCCCACCCCCACATCCATCAGTCCTCAGTTTGTTTCTCAGCATACAAGAGTCTCTCATGGTTTGCCTCCCTCCCTCTCCCTAACTATTCTTCCCTTTCTTCTCCCTCATGGTCCTCTGTTAAGTTTCTCCTGATTCACTTATAAGTGCAAACATATGGTAGCTGTCCTCTGCCCAACTTATTTCGCTCAGCATAACACCCTCAAGTTCCATCCACATTGCTACAAATGGCCAGGTTTCATTCTCTCTCTCATTGCCATGTAGTATTCCATGGTATAGATAAACCACATCTTCTTCATCCATTCGTCAGTTGATGGACAGGCTCTTTCCATGAGTTAGCTATTGTTGAGAGTGCTGCTATGAACATTGGGGTACATGTGCTCCTATGCATCAGCATTTCTGTATCCCTTGGGTAAATTCCTAGCAGTGCTATTGCTGGGTCATAGGGGAGTTCTACTGTTAGTTTCCTGAGCAACCTCCACACTGTTTTCCAGAGGGGCTGCACCAGTTTGCATTCCCACCAACAGTGTAGGAGGGTGCCCGTTTCTCCACATCCTCGCCAGCATCTAGAGTCCTCTAATTTGCTCATTTTAGCCATTCTGACTGGCATGAGGTGGCATGAGGTGGTATCTCAGTGTGTTTTTGATTTGTATTTCCCTGATGAGGAGGGAGGCTGAGCATCGTTTCATGTGTCCGTTGGCCATCTGGATGTCCTCTTTGGAGAAGTGTCTGTTCATTTCTTTTGCCCATTTCTTCACTGGGTTGTTTGTTTTTTGGGTGTGGTGTTTGGTGAGTTCCTTATAGATTTTGGATATTAACCCTTTATCTGATATGTCATTTGCAACTATCTTTTCCCATTCCATTGGTTGCCTATTAGTTTTGTGGGTTGTTTCCTTTGCTGTGCAGAGTCATCTTCTTTCTCTATTCATAGTCAATGGACATTTAGGCCGTTTCCATAAAATTTGGCTATTGTAGATAATGTTGTTATAAGCATGAAGGTGCACATATCCCTTTAAATAATTATTTTTATATTCTTTGGGTGAATATCTAGCAGTACAATTGGTGGATAATAGAGTAGTTATATTTTTAACTTGTCTGTCAGTTTCCCACTTTGGTCTGAGACAAGTTACTCAATGTTAATTGCTTCATTTTACTATCTGCTAAATTTTTTTTTTTTGTTTTAGGAAAACATCCCTCAGGTTATCCTGAAGATTATTTGTCTTCAAAATTTTTTAAATATAGCATTTTAAAAGAAGGTGAAGAAAGTTTATACTGTATGGAGACAAGTTCTGGTAAAAGCTTTTTAAAGCAGACTTCAGCAAACTGGACTTGTTTGAGGCAAAATTCTAGTTTTGTTAAAAATTGTATTGCTATTTAAGAACTAAGTTCTCTTTCTGGAAAAATACCCTGAATTTGGATCAAGAATTCAGGCAATACCTCTGCAATCCACAATAAGGAATATTTATGTGAGATAACTGTATTCCACTACTTTTACAGAGATTCTTGATTGTTCAGCAATTTACCCAACAAGTACTTATTGTACACTTAACTGTCTGCTTGGCACAGGGATACAGCAAATCACTCCAGCCTCATGGAGGTTATATTCAGATGGAAGAGAAGACAATAAACAAAACAAGCAAGTATCTTACTCATCATTAAATCATGTGGATATCTTCTATTAAAAAATAAATAAAGCAGAGTAGTAGGATGGGAAATGTTGGTAGAGTCAGCTGTTTTGCAATTGTAGATGAGTCATGAATGACCAGAAAAGACCTCTGTAAGAAGGAAACATTAGAATAAGAACTGAGAGGGGAAGTACAAATAATGGGTTTAATAAGAGGCCAATGACTCTAGGCAGAAAGGAATCTTATGCAGAGAACTTTCCTTACATCTTTAAGAAACAACATGGAGGTGAGGGTCAGAGTGGTAAAAGATGAGGTCCTAGGGTAATGTTGGGCAAAGGAGCAAGCAGTATTTGAGTAGGGCTTTGTAAACTATCTTAAAAACTTTGTTTTGCAAATGAACATAGGAGAAGGGGGAAAAGGAGAGAGAGGCAAACTATAGAGAACAAACTGAGGAATGACGGAGGGAAGGTGGTCAAGGGATGGGCTAAATGAGTGATGGAGGTCACTTGTTTTGTTGAACACCGGGTGTTATGTGTAAGCAATAATTTCTGCTTTATTGTTGCTTGTTTTAATGGGTCAGAAATTCTCCAGAAGACATGGAGCAGAGGACCTATGTGGCCTGATTTTGGTTTTTAATAAGATCACTCTGGTTGCTGTGTTAATGATAGATTAAAGGGTAAAGAATAGCAGAGAAGCCAGGAGAAGATATTGATGGTTAGGATGGGAGCAACAACAGAAGAAAAATGGTAAATTCTGGATTTTTAAAAAAGTTAGTATCAATGTGATTTGCCAAAGGACCACATTTGGATAGTAAGGGAAAAAGATATATCCCTGATAACTCTGAATTATTTTACATCTACAACTAGAAAAATGAAATGAGGATTCATTGAGCTAGGAATATTATGAAATTAGCTGATATTGTGGTGAATATTAGTAATCAATTGGAAAAATATAATTTGATACAATTCTTAGCTATAGAGTAGAGATGTCTAGTAGGAAACTGGGTATGCAAATTTAGAATAGAGTTAAAATATGAAAGTCATTGGTATATTGAAGCATATTTAAAACCATAAAGCTAGATGACTTTACCTACAGAGTCTGTATAGAGAGAAAATAGAAAAGATCCAACAGCTGAGTCCTCGACACTCTGACTAGAAGTCAAAGAGATGAAGAAAAACCAGCAAAGAAGACTAAGAAAGAATGGCTTCAGTGATAAAAAACAAAAAACAAAAAACAAAAAAAAAAAAAAACCAGGGAAGTGTGATATAAGTCAGGGGAAGAAAATGCTTTCATGATGAAAGAGCTATTTAAAAAAAAATAAAACAAGCAAACATTGCTTAGAATATCCATTAGGGTAGAAATATTCCAATTCACTAGATGCAGCTTGGCCAAGATCACTGATGTCAGAACAGAAATGGTTTGGTAGCATGGTGGAGTAAAAGACTGACTGGAATGGCTTCAAGTGTAAGTGGCAGCAGTAACATCAGAGACAGTGAATATAAATGACCATTTTAGGAAATTTATATGAGGAAAGAAATGTGGTAGTTAGAGATATTTAGAAAGTTGAAAAAAGAAGAAAGAGGTTTTTTTCTTTTGCTTTGTTTTAAGATGGGGAAAGTAATTACTATTGGGTAAGATCTTCTAGAGAGCCCATATATATGATGCAGGAAAACAAGCAATGCCATACTGGGGTCATATCACTGTGTAGGTGAAAAAGGTTAAGATCTAGTATATGTATATATGACTTAGTGTTAGATAGGAGTAGACATGTTTCAACCATAATACAAATATTGAAGACATATTATACCAACACAAGAGGTAGTATATGTGAGAGAAAAGTTTGCGTACCTTTTTATGAGATAATAAAAAATATACATACTGATCTCTGTTCCTGGTTCCTGGTATGGAGTTCCTAAAACTCCTGTGAATTTCTAAGTGATAAGAGCACTAGGAGCATCTTCTGTTCTAACGAGTAAACTCTGGACGGCTCCTAGGTGCGTGCTGATCAGCAGAAAAACCAAGCCATGAATAAAACCTCATAATTTTCACTCCCACTCTACCTTCCACACTTCTAAAAGAGAGGAGAGGAGCTGGAAATGGAATTAGTAATTGACCGTGCCCACATGAAAAAGTCTCCATTAAAATCCCAACAGTGTGGAGTTAAGAGAGGTCCCAGAGACACAACATGACTATGTAGTGAAAGGGTGAGGCATTTCAAATTCTGCTCTTGAGGATCTCTGAGACATTGCCCTATGCATCTTTTCATTTGGCTGTTCATCTGTATCTTTTACCATACTATTTAATAAACTGGGAAATGTAAGTAAGCCTTTCACTTCCTTCTGTGAGCTGCTCTAATAATAAGCAAATACAATAGGAAGGAGGTCTTGGGAACCTCTGACTTGTAGCCATATTGGGCAGAAGCCGTGGGTGACCTGAGGGCCTACTATTTGCAATTGGATTCTGAAGTGGACAGACTGATTTTTTTAATCTATGGAATCTGACACTGTCTTTACATAGGCAGTGTTGGAATTAAGTTAAATTATAGGACATCCAGTTGTTGCTGCAGAATTATTGGATTATGAAGGAAAAACCCAGACATGTGGTAAGAATAAGTTTTTGTGTAAAAATAAAGGAGAAACACAAGAGGAAGACTGAATTGAGTTTTCTCTCTCACACATTTTTTGGCTTTCTCATTAAAGAGGGAGGAAAATCATCAGCGAGGAGAGTAAATTATGATCGCTGAGGAGTTTTAACTCTTTAGATTTGACTGAGATAATTTTTTAGTTCAAAATTATATTTTAGGGGGGCGCCTGGGTGGCTCAGCCGGTTAAGCACCCGACCTAGGCTCAGGTCATGATCTCACGATTTGTGGGTTCGAGCTCCGCATTGGGCTCTGTGCTGACAGCCAGCTCAGAGCCTGGAGCCTGCTTCAGATTCTGTATCTCCCTCTCTCTCTGACCCTCCCTTGTTCACACTGTCTCTCTCTCTCTCTCTTTCTCTCTCAGAAATAAATAAAATATTAAAAAAATTATATTTTAAGTGTTCTCCAGGTTTTATCTAGCCACATCCTCCTACCAGATTCAGGAGTAAAGAGTAGGTTAAAAATGGTATTTAACCAGATAAATGCTACATACAAGAAAATAAAAGAGATAGAAAGGTAAGAGCATAGCCAACACAAGATTAAGGATTTGCTTGTAATATGAGATTGGAACAGAGATAAGGAAGAATATGTAGGAAGTGATAGACAATGGAAAATGGCAGGGTCAATGGATTGCATGTTCTATAAGGAAGTTCTATGAGGAAGTGCTGAAGTAATATTTATGTTAGCATACTAGGTCAACAAATTTAAACTTTTGGAAGTAATGGCCAGAAATTGAAATATTCGACACTGGAGTGATGAAAATGACAAGTTTAAGGTTAAGATGATGGCAGTCTGTAGACAACATGGGTATCATAGAAAACATGATGTTGTGGCCAGGGCTCCTATTATCAAAGCATAGTTTGAAACAGCCAAAGCTAGGGGTGCCTGGGTGACTTAGTCTGCTGAGTGTCCAAATCTTGAGTTTCTGCTCAGATCATGATCTCACAGTTCCTGAGTTTGAGCCCCAGAGCTGAGCCTGCTTTGAATTCTCTCCTTGAATTCTCTCCTTGCCCCTTTCATACTTGTTCTCTCTCATTCTCTCTCAAAATAGATGAATAAACTTTTAAAAAGTCAACAAATAAAAAAATAAAATAGCCAAAGCTAAAAGCACACCAACCATGATAAATACACCAAATAGCAAAATTTTGTCATAAAGTTGTTCATAAAGCATTCATCTCAGCTTTTTATTGTCTTTAGAATCTATAAATGTTGTTCATATTTTCACAAATGATATAAGAATCACTTTTCTCTATTTCAGTCATGATTTATCAGTTTTACTGTTTTTTTGAAAAAACGTATTTTACTAGTTCTCTTTGCTGTACACTATTTTATTACTTACACAATTTTTTTTATTTTCTTCTAATTTCTCTATGTAAAATTTGCCAGACTTCTTCCACTTACTTGAGAAGAATATTTAATTTATAATAGGCTTTAAGAAGAATAATTTAGGTACAGCCTTTTAAGAGTTTCTGCTTCTTAAGATAAATAAGTGGAACATTTTGTTAAAAGCTATGCCTTACATATTTTTGAATACTTTGGATGTTTTCTTAAATTGACTTGCTGAAATGACATTGCTTTTCATGTGTCTTAAAAGTACCATGTGAATCTACTGAAAAAATAAAAATATTTGCCAGTCTGATAAACCCAAATAGAATCTTATCTATCATTATTTGCTTGCTTTCAGGTTCAATATTTATTATGTAAGAGCAATTTTATATCTTCTTGTAAATTATTTTCTTTTCCTTCGCACCATTATCCTTTGAGTTGTTCATTATTTTATTTATTTACAAGGCATTTTATGTATTAAGAATATTATTTTCTTTTTTTATTTTTTTTAATGTTTATTTATTTTTGAGAGAGACAGAGACAGAGTGTGATTGGGTGAGGGGCATAGAGAGAGGGAGACAGAATCCAAAACAGGCTCCAAGCTCTGTGCTGTCAGAACAGAGCCCAATTTGGGGCTCAAACCCACCACCAGTGAGATCATGCCCTGAGCCACGGTCAATTGCTTAAACAAGTTAGCCACCCAGGAGCCTTAATTATTTTTTTTTAAATCAAGTAAACTAAAATTTCAAATGTTATTTATCTTTTCAGTTTTTGATCTTATACTTAGAGAGAACTTGCCTATCCTCCACATTATTTAAACAGGAACCTATACGTTTATGATAAAATTTTATAGATTTTAAAACATTTAATTTTTTAATTTGATTATGTGTTATGTCTATCACATAGTTGTATTGTCACAATTAAATATCCCTTTTTTTTAAATGGATGTTCCTTTTCTGATATATGGAGTAAAAACTTGGGAGAGGGTTATTAATTTGGAGAGAAGGCAGATGAAGAAAAACTATCTTTCTAAAAGTTAATATTTCTTGTGGGTATTCTGTCTTGATCAGATCTGGATCAGTACAATAACTAATTGTATGTGTATCTCTGTTATGGACATAATTCATTGACTAATGTTATGTACTTATTATTATTCTCTGAGAATAAAAATAATAACAGTAAAACCTAAACACAATCATATATATTATTTATAAGCTGGGAACGGTAGATATTATAGTTTAAAATGAGTGTTCAGAAGCTAATAAATGATAAATATTTTAGTCAATATTAATTTTAAAAGGTCTAAGTGATTTGATTAAATTTTTACTGGTTTGTTTTTTATTTTTTAAAATCTACCTTTTAAATGTTTAACTGAATTTATTTTTAAGTATATTAATTTCAGATATACTTAGACTATTAAATAATTGTTTACTACCTAAATTATTTTTATATGTTCTTCAGGTTGTCTGCTAGGGCATTATTAAGTTACTCCACATTTATGGGCAACTCATACTATTGAATTATACAAAGGGAAAAAAAACATATGAAACAAACAGCTAAGATAATCTTATTTTAAAACAGGAGACTGTATTTGTTTAAGGCAGACCAGACCTTTAAAACTCTGAGTTTTATCAATTGCATTGTCTGCAATTTGTGAAAATCATATTATAACAAAAGCAGGAAAAATTTTATTCAGACAAGTATTGTCATTGAAAACTTTTTCATGAAGCTAAGGGTCAGTTGACATGCTCCAAACTAAGCAGAGAACAATCTTCATGTATAAATTTAAAATTGTCTCTATGTTGTAATTATTATTTTGCTGCACTCCAAATGCACCAATTAAACTGCAAATAACTTTTGCATAACTTTACAATAATCTCAACATGAAAACATGTGGGACTGGGTCTAAATCTTAAATAAAAAGAATGAATTTTAAGGCTAATGAAAATTTTTAAGTAGTTGTAAAATACTAACATTAAAAAAAATCTTACCCAATTTAATATTATCTATCTAAGTAATCTATCATGTAATAGTACTACAAAATGAGTTCTTATCCTTACTACACCAATAAAACTGATTATTCTTTTATCATCAATGGTGCCCTAATTTTCAAATAAAACTGTTATTTGACTTTTTATAGTGCATCTTAACACTGGTTATTCTAATTTTTTGAAAGTTTTTCCTTGACTCCTCGGATACCATTCTCACCTAGCCCTTCTGCAATCCTTTTAAGGATTACTTTGACCTGGGAGGAGTGGCAAGATGGCGGAGAAGTAAGGAGCTCCGTACTTGCACTCACCCCCATACATCACACGGAAAAGATCTGAAGCCATTGGAAATCTTACAAAACCTGAGAGATTGGGAGAAAAAGGACACAGAATCCACTGAGAGAGCCTTCTAACGTGAGTGCGAACTGGGGAAGATAAAATCGGACGGGGATCGGAGACTCCAGGGTCTGAGGCGTTTCCCGTCTGCGGGGAGTGAGAGGGGAAAAAGAGGAGTCCAAAACAGAAAAACCTCCGCTCAGGGTAAAAAACTCCACTCGGGGCATAGAAAGACCGTATTTGCAAAATACCTGCATGCCAGGTCCCCTCGCACCAACTGGTCCTGGAGGGGCTGAGCACACAGACTGCTTCTTTGTGCTGGCTCCTGGCTGGCTGCACTTCAGAGTAGCGGCCCGCATGCCGCCATTGGCCCATCCCTGCTTGAGAGGTTCCCTCCTCCCTTTTTTCTTTCTTTTTTTTCTTTTTTTGTTTTTTTCCTTTTTTTCTTTCTTTTTTTTCCCCTTTTTTCTCTTTCTTTTTTTCTTCTTCTTTCTCTTTTCTCTCTTTTTTCCCCAGAACACTGATCTGACTAACTCTGGTCGCCAGCTTGCTTAAACAATCACAACGAGTCCATTCTGTAGATGTAAATTCTACACCTACCGACATTTTCATCTCTTTCTCTCAGGAGTAATTAGACTATATAGTCTCTCTGGATAATACCAGCATCCTTCTCTCACGTATCCAACCATATTCTACCCTTTACCTCTTTGAAAAAAGCTTCTTATCCCTTCTGCCTGTTCATTCTATTTCCAATTTTGCCTCATCCC